>NC_042962.1:51614150-51669150 GCF_901001165.1 Salmo trutta | reverse complement strand
TTTTTGGGCTGAGCCTCAGAGGTGGAAACACAAACGGCAACATTTTGGAGCCAAACACTGGTGCTCAGCCTGATAATGTTAATAAACCACACGAGACCTACAAGCTCTTAGAATATATTCCATGAGAAACCTACAAACTCTTAGAATATATACCACAAGAGACCTACAAACTCTTAGAATATATACCACAAGAGACCTACAAGCTCTTAGAATATATTCCATGAGAGACCTACAAACTCTTAGAATATATACCACAAGAGACCTACAAACTCTTAAGAATATATACCACAAGAGACCTACAAACTCTTAGAATATATACCACAAGAGACCTACAAACTCTTAGAATATATACCACAAGAGACCTACAAGCTCTTAGAATATATACCACAAGAGACCTACAAACTCTTAGAATATATACCACAAGAGACCTACAAGCTCTTAGAATATATACCACAAGAGACCTACAAACTCTTAGAATATATACCACAAGAGACCTACAAGCTCTTAGAATATATTCCATGAGAGACCTACAAACTCTTAGAATATATTCCATGAGAGACCTACAAACTCTTAGAATATATACCACAAGAGACCTACAAGCTCTTAGAATATATACCACAAGAGACCTACAAGCTCTTAGAATATATTCCATGAGAGACCTACAAACTCTTAGAATATATACCACAAGAGACCTACAAGCTCTTAGAATATATACCACAAGAGACCTACAAACTCTTAGAATATATACCACAAGAGACCTACAAACTCTTAGAATATATACCACAAGAGACCTACAAACTCTTAGAATATATACCACAAGAGACCTACAAACTCTTAGAATATATACCACAAGAGACCTACAAACTCTTAGAATATATACCACAAGAGACCTACAAACTCTTAGAATATATACCACAAGAGACCTACAAGCTCTTAGAATATATACCACAAGAGACCTACAAACTCTTAGAATATATACCACAAGAGACCTACAAACTCTTAGAATATATACCACAAGAGACCTACAAACTCTTAGAATATATACCACAAGAGACCTACAAACTCTTAGAATATATACCACAAGAGACCTACAAACTCTTAGAATATATACCACAAGAGATCTACAAGCTCTTAGAATATATACCACACGAGACCTACAAGCTCTTAGAATATATACCACAAGAGACCTACAAGCTCTTAGAATATATACCACACGAGACCTACAAACTCTTAGAATATATACCACAAGAGACCTACAAACTCTTAGAATATATACCACAAGAGACCTACAAACTCTTAGAATATATACCACAAGAGACCTACAAGCACTTAGAATATAAAGTACCAGTCAAAAGGTTTGTACACACCTAGTCATTCAAGGGTTTTTCTTTATTTTTACTATTTTCTACATTGTAGAATAATAGTGGAGACATCAAAACTATGAAATAACACAGATGCAATCATGTAGTAAGCAAAAAGGTGTTAAACAAATCAAAATATATTTTAGATTTTAGATTCTTCAAAGTAGCCACCCTTTGCCTTGATGACAGCTTTGCACACTCTTGGCATTCTCTCAAACAGCTTCACCTGGAATGCTTTTCCAACAGTCTTGAATGAGATCCCACATATACTGAGCACTTGTTGGCTGCTTTTCCTTCACTCTGCGGTCCAACTCATCCCTTATCATCTCAACTGGGTTGAGGTTGAAGGTGTGTTGGGTCATTGTCCGTTTGAAAAACATAGTCCCACTAAGCGCAAACCAGATGGGCTGGTGTATTGCAACAGAATGCTGTGGTAGCCATGATGGTTAAGTGTGCCTGCAAACTTTATGATTGAGTTGGAGGTGTGCATGGCCACGCAGCCATGGGTGAACAGTTAGTACAGGAGAGGGCTGAGAACACACCCTTGTGGGGCCCCAGTGTTGAGGATCAGCGAGGTGGAGATGTTGTTTCCTACCCTCACCACCTGGGGGCGGACCGTCAGAAAGTCCAGGACCCAGTTGCACAGGGCGGGGTCGAGGCCCAGGGTCTCGAGCTTAATGATGAGTTTGGATGGTACTATGGTGTTAAATGCTGAGCTGTAGTCAATGAACAGCATTCTTATATAGGTATTCCTCTTGTCCAGATGGCAGTGTGCAGTGTGATGGCGATTGCGTTGTCTGTGAACCTATTGGGGCGGTAAGCAAATTGGAATGGGTCTAGGGTGTCAGGTAGGGTGGAGGTGATATCATTCTTGACTAGTCTCTCAAAGCACTTCATGATGACAGAAGTGAGTGCTACGAGGTGACAGTCATTTAGTTCAGTTACCTTAGGTTTCTTGGGAACAGGAATAATGGTGGCCATCTTGAAGCATGTGTACACAGCAGACTGGGATATGGATTGATTGAATATGTCCGTAAACACACCAGTCAGCTGGTCTGCGCATGCTCTGGGGACACGGCTAGGGATGCTGTCTGTGCTGGCAGCCTTGCGAGGGTTAACATGTTTAAATGTTTAACTCACGTTGGCCATGGTGAAGGAGAGCCCACAGGCTTTGGTAGCGGGCTGTGTCAGTGGCACTGTATTGTCCTCAAAGCGAGCAAAGAAGTTGTTTAATTTGTCTGGGATCAAGACGTTGATGTTTTCTTTTTGTAATCCGTGATTGACTGTAGACCCTGCCACATACCTCTCGTGTTTGAGCTGTTGAATTGTCACTCTACTTTGTCTCTATACTGACGCTTTGCTTGTTTGATTGCCTTGCGGAGGGAATAGCTATACTGTTTGTATTCAATCATGTTTCCAGTTGCCTTCCCATGATTAAAAGCGGTGGTTCGCACTTTCAGTTTTGCGCGAATGCTGGCATCAATCCACGGTTTCTGGTTAGGGAAGGTTTTAATAGTCACAGTGGGTACAACATCACCGATGCACTTGCTAATAAACTCGCTCGCCGAGTCAACGTATAGGTCAATGTTATTGTCTGAGGCTACCCGGAACATATCCCAGTCCACGTGATCGAAGCAATCTTGAAGCGTGGAATCCAATTAGTCAGACCAGCACTGGATAGATCTGAGCACGGGCGTTTCCTGTTTTAGTTTCTGTCTATAGGCTGGGAGCAACTAAATGGAGTCATGGTCAGATTTGCCGAAGGGAGGGCGGGGTAGGGCTTTGTATGCATCGCGGAACTTCGTAGCAATGGTCCAGAAAGCTACCAGCCCGTGTCGTGCATTCGATATGCTGTTAGAATTTAGGAAGCCTTGTTCTCAGATTAGCTTTCTATGTCTGACCAGTTGGCCGCTCCGTCTGCCTCTCCTGTGTTGTTTTGGATCAGCCTCTGGGATAAGATCTCATGTCCAGGGTGGAGGTCCGAACAACAGATCCGCTTCGGGAAAGACATATTCCTGGTTGTAATGTTGGTAAGTTGACGTCGCTTTATATCCAATAGTTCTTCCTGGCTGTAGGTAATAACACTTGAGATTTTCTGGGCTAACAATGTAAGAAATAATACATAAAAAACTATTTACTGCATAGTTTCCTAAGGACCTTAAGTGAGGCGACCATCTCTGTCGGCGCCATTTTGTATGGGTGGCTACTTTGAAGAATCTCAAATATAAAATATATTTGTTTAACACTTTTTTGGTTACTACATGATTCCATATGTAATATTTCATAGTTTTGATGTTTTCAATAGTATTGTACAATGTAGAAAATAGTAAAAAGAAAGAAAAACCCTTGAATGAGTAGGTGTGTCCAAACTTTTGACTGGTACTGTATAATCACAAGACACCTACAAACTCAGGCTAGTAGTCCAGATTCTCAATCTCAGAACCACCTGCAGAAGTAGACAGACATACACAGTTATATTGCACAGTAGAAAAAGGCCAATGTGATCATCATATTCAATAGGTAATGCTGGACAATAACAGTTACATGCAAATATTTTAGGATTATTCCCACAGAGATTAAATTACTGAGTTCTAAATTCTGTAAATCTGCGTTTTCCATCCTCTCTGCTGCAGTTTCCTCAAGGGAGAGCAGTTTGCGTTTGTAACTTGTCCGAATCAAGACTGGACCTCTACAGTTGCCATAGCCAAACGTCACTTTGGAGCGAAAGTTTTCAAACGGCTCCTTTGAGGAAGACATGAGGGCCGAAATGTTGTCGTTTCTCTCATAACAGTGTACAATTTAGCCAGCTGTTTTTAAATAGAGCGTTTTGTGGACTGTTCACAGTCCCTGGTCTAAAGATGGAAGGCTTGGAAATGTCCGCTATGATACCTGCACTGCAGGAGCTAGCGAGGTGAGTCTCGAGACTGCGCTGTCTGTTATTGTTTTGCTACTGTAGGTAGCTAACATGCTAGCTAATGCTGGCTAACTTAGTAAAGTTTTCTAACTGCTCCGCATATTGCTGTTTAATGAAACAATTAAACAGTATGACTTGATAAACGTCAATAATGCTAACTAGCTCGGTAGCTTGTTAATAGTGCACTTAGCTAGCTACTGTAGCTAGCTAACTACATTGCTGTAACAACTTGTTGTCAATACAGTAGAATCAGTCACGCATATCAGATACATTGAAGGTTTGACGATTTTCTACACTTCCAGTGCCACCGCAGAGGAATACAACAAGGTGGTTCAGAAGCCTCGTCAGATTCTCTGTCAGTTCATTGACCGAATACTGACAGACGTAGATGTCGGTGAGTCGCTGTTTCTCTCTCTGTCGCTGCTTCTCTCTCAGTCTCTGTCTCTTCTCGCCCAGTGTATTGACTGTGTGTGTCTGTTTCAGTTGCGTTGGAGCTGTCTAAGAGGTCCAGTTCAGAGCCAGCGTGTGTGATGCTGTTGGACTTTGTTCAGCACATTATAAAGTCTTCCTCTCTGATGTTTGTCAACCCTGCCTGTCAGCTGGCCCACTTCACAGACACACAGCAGAGCAGCACCGGTAAGAACGCACACACACACTTGTGGTTTAAACTGTCCTCTCCTCCTTACTCCCTCTCCCTTATTCTCCCTGTCCGTCGCTCTCTCTAGAGTTCAGTAGGTGGGTTGTCGGCAGGTTGCTGCGAGTCGCCGCATCTCCAAGCTGTGACGTCATCCATGGGCGTGTCTCGGCCGTGCTCTGCTCCCTACTGCACGCACTCAGACCGCGAGCACCAATCACCTTCAACGTCATCGCCAAAGAGATGCTTGGATTGGCCCAGGACCTCAGCAATCTGCTCTACACACACACACACTCGCACACCCCAGGAACACATACACACTCTACAAACACACACACCTTGTGGCCGGTAACCCTGCAGTCTTTCTCTGTCTCTCTCACCCCTTATCTCACCCCCTCACCCCTCCTCCTCCCCTCGCCTGCCGCCTTGGAAACCCTGGTTGCGGTGACAGTGAACGTTCTAACTGACGCCCTCAGGGGATTGGCCAGCCGCAGGGAGATGGGGGTGGCTTGGGAGGCGGGCTGTTTGGTCGTGGCCTATGGGAGTGCTCGGTTAAGGAAGGTTGCTATGGTGATGCTTAGGCGGTTGGCGGAGATTGGTGGGTTCCCGGAGAGGCGGAGTCAGGAGTTTTTTACAGCGTACCTGACGCTGCTGGACACACACACACCTGAGCCAGAGACATATGGGGGAGAGCTGCTGAAGCTGACGCAGTGTGTGTTTGGATCTGCGCACACACCTGCTCACACACACACACGTTTTGAGCGTACCCACCTGGCCCAGCTGTTGGAACGTGTGTGTGTGCTGGCAGGGGCGGGCTTAGTTCTGGAATCAGAGGTCAGCCAATCACTGAGCTTTGTCTTTAACTTCCTGTTGTCCGTTCCACCGGGATATGAGAGCGCCCTGTCTCTACGGAAACAGAGAGTCACTGATGTCTGCAGAAACCTCACACACTCCATCGGGATGGAGAAACAGTCTGAGGTACGCACACACCATAGAGGTAGAAAGACTCATCTTTGTATCTGTGCAATTATAAAGTCTTTCTCAGCATGGCCAGCACAAGCGAAGCAATTTCTATTTTAAAGTAGTCAATTTTCTTTTGTGTTTAAAAAAAGCGTAAAGCTAATGTTGATGATTTACCACCACCCCTCAATGGCAATGACCATGCTGAAATGGGTTAGAACCATCTAGAGTCCCCTTTCCACCTGTATCTGTCACACACACACACACACACACACACACACACACACACTCACACACACTGGCCTTCATTTATCAACCAATTGCATTTGGTTGATAAATGTGTGGCTCAGTTGGTAGAGCATGGTGTTTGCAACGCCAGGGTTGTGGGTTCGATTCCCACGGTGGACCAATATGGGGGGAAAAAATGTATGAAATGTATGCATTCACAACTGTAAGTCGCTCTGGATAAGAGTGTCTGCTAAATGACTAAAATGTAAATGTAATGGTTTGTATATTTGTATAAAGTCAGCTTACAGTTCTTTGTGTGTGTGTCAGTGTGTGCAGGGGTTTCTTTACACTGCCCTGAAGGCTGAGGTTGCCGTGGTGATGCAAGAGAGGGAGGATGGAGAAACGGCTGCTAAGCGACCCTGTCTACCCATCACCCCCCTGGCCAGCAAGACCCCCGAAACTCCCCCGATGTGAGTCACATCTGATCTCTACTCTCTAGATCACTCTAAATCCTACTGTCCATATCAACATGTTACCATCTTTATCTCTCGCTGTGTGTGTGTGTGTAGGGAGGTGGACATGCGTGTGCGTAGTGAGGTGTGGGCGGCAGTGACTAGTAGGCTGGATGACCTTCTGGCCTCTCTGGTGAACTGTGACCTTGACCTGACGACCCCTGAGCCTGACACTGACCCTCAGATGACCCTGAGAGCTCTGGAGGGACTCGCTCTCATCCTGCACCTGGCTGGCCTCTGTTACACACACACCAGGTATCACACACACACCCAGAAGGTAACACACACACCAGGTATCACACACCCCACATCATCTCTCACACAGATCTTTCCATCTCTGTCTCTCTCCTCCAGCTCCTCCTCTCTCCTGTGGCTGTCTGCCTCCACTCTGGGCAGGGCTTTGGAAACCTGTCAATCACTACTGGGCGGGGCTAAGTCTACCACTGACCACGCCCATATACAGTCTGCCATCCAGGTGGCTGTCAGAATACTGGACTCCATCATCTACCTGACAAGTAAGAATACACACACACACACACAAGCACACATAAATTGTTGTCATGTACAATGTCGTTCTCACCTCCGTGTCTGTGCGTAGTGAGTAGCCCGGCTGAGGACAGTGGTCTCCAGAGTAGTGTGTGCACGTTGCTGTCCGTGCCATGGGTGTGTGAGCTGTCGTCTGTCCCAGCCTATCAGAAGGCAGGATTCCCCCCCAGCCTTCCCGACTTGGCTAAGAGACTGTCTCCCTGTTACTGTGAGTTACACTGTGTGTGTGTGTGTGTGTGTGTGTGTGTGTGTGTGTGTGTGTGTGTGTGTGTGTGTGTGTGTGTGTGTGTGTGTGTGTGTGTGTGTGTGTGTGTGTGTGTGTGTGTGTTGGTGTATATAACATCTGTCTCTGCAGCCCCCCAGGTCCAGGCGGAGTGTGTGTTGCTGCTGTCTCTGCTGCGTGGGGATGTGTGTGTGTCGTGGCGTGTGTCTGTGTGTTCCCAGGCCCTGGAGAGTCACCATGAGGTGGTCAGGGCCAGCGCTGTCAGGAGCTTTCCTCTACTACTGCACCACGTGGGACACACACACCACAACCTCACACACACCACCTTAATGTAAGTACACACACCACAACCTCATACACACACCACCTTAATGTAAGTACACACCACAACCTGACACACACCACCTTAATATAAGTACACACACCACAACCTGACACACACCACAACCTCACACACACCACCTTAATGTAAGTACACACACCACCTTAATGTAAGTACACACACCACAACCTCACACACACCACCTTAATGTAAGTACACACACCACAACCTCACACACACCATCTTAATGTAAGTACACACACCACAACCTCACACACACCACCTTAATGTAAGTACACACACCACAACCTCACACACCACCTTAATGTAAGTACACACACCATAACCTCACACACACCACCTTAATGTAAGTACGCACACCATAACCTCACACACACCACCTTAATGTAAGTACACACACCACAACCTCACAGACACCACCTTAATGTAAGTACACACACCACAACCTCACACACACCACCTTAATGTAAGTACACACACCATAACCTGACATACTTTCAGCGTTCAGGGGTATGCTAACAGTGTTTCTGTCTGTGTAGGAGTGTCCTGGAGGACAGCTCAGAGCAGGTGAGGGCAGAGCTAGCTGGTATTTCTGGTCAGCTGACCTGCGTCCTGTCGGGGAGCTCCAAATTAACTGTCAATCACAAGGAACCCCTCCCACTACCCATGATCCTTTGCTCCCGCCTCGGCCTTGCAGCTGAGCATGCTGGGAAGGGCACTCCCATTGGAGCATCCGTCATCAAGCCCGTCCTACCTCTGCTACGACCGAGCAGCAGCAGTGTTGCCAAAAGAGGTGTGTGTGTGTGTGTTCTTGTTTTAATGTTGACGAAATGAGTGTGTGAGATCTTATGTGTGTGTGTGTGTGTGTGTCTTAGCGTTCTTAGATGCTCTGCCGCACCTCTGCCAGCATGTCAACCTTGGAGGCAGAGACAGTGACTCTCTGGCCATTCTGAGAGATCTGATTGGCCTAATAGAAGACCCAGACCCGTCAGTCAGAACACTCTTCAGCCAATCAGTTCGCTTCCTGCTGTCGGAGCCCACCTCCGAACCCGACCAGGATCCAGTCAAGGAGCTGCTGGTGTCTCGTGTGAAGGAGGCGTTCAGTAAGGCTAAACTCAACAGAGACGACGAGCTACGCAGCACACTCATACTGACCACTGGAGAGATTGGCAGGTAACACACACATCAGAAAACACTTTTAATGTCTTGGTGAAAAAGATGTGATGGAGATGAATTATACCTTGGTGACAGTTCTAACAAGCTTTCTCTCCTCTCTTTTTCTCTCTCTCTCTCTCTTTTTTTCTCTCTTTCTCTCCCCCCAGGGCTGCTAAGGGTAGCTTGGTGTCGTTCTCTCTCTTGAGGTTACTGCACTGTCTCCTGTCCAAGTCCTCTCCTGTCTCTGTGTCAGCCTACACACAGATCACTGCCCTGGCCACAGCTAGAGGACTCAAACTACAGACACTGTTCAGCCAGTACAAGAACCCTGTCTGCCAGGTAACACACACTTTTATATAATCACAACTGTCTGCTTGTACCTGGTTGTACCTAACAAGTGTTGGTGTGTGTGTTTAGTTCCTGGTAGAGTCTCTCCACTCGCGTCACGTCAGCGCCCTGCGGAGCACGCCAGAGCAAGGTAGCCAGCTAACCAATCAGAGAGAAGTAGCTCTGGACATCCTGTCTCAGGTCGCCCACGCCTTTGACTTCCCTGACCTGCACCGCTTCCTCACGGTATGTACACACGCACATATATACAGTTGAAGTCGGAAGTTTACATACACTTAGGTTGGAATCCTTAAAACTCGTTTTTCAACCACTCCACAAATTTCTTCTTAACAAACTATAGTTTTGGCACGTCGGTTAGGACATCTACTTTGTGCATGACACAAGTCATTTTTCCAACAATTGTTTACAGACAGATTATTTCACTTATAATTCACTGTATCACAATTCCAGTGGGTCAGAAGTTTACATACACTAAGTTGACTGTGCCTTTAAACAGCTTGGAAAATTCCAGAAAATTATGTCATGGCTTTAGAAGCTTCTGATAGGCTAATTTACATCATTTGAGTCAGTTGGAGGTGTACCTGTGGGTGTATTTCAAGGCCTACCTTCAAACTCTGTGCCTCTTTGCTTGACATCATGGGAAAATCAAAAGAAATCAGCCAAGACCTCAGAAAAAGAAATTGTGGACAATTTCCAAATGCCTGAAGGTACCACTTTCATCTGCACAAACAATAGTACGCAAGTATAAACACCATGGGACCACGCAGCCGTCATTACTCTCACGCAGGAGACGCGTTCTGTCTCCTAGAGAGGAACGTACTTTGGTGCGAAAAGTGCAAATCAATCCCAGAACAACAGCAAAGGACCTTATGAAGATGCTGGAGGAAACGGGTACAAAAGTATCTATATCCACAGTAAAACGAGTCCTATATCGACATAACCTGAAAGGCCGCTCAGCAAGGATGAAGGCACTGCTCCAAAACCAGACTATGGTTTGCAACTGCACGTGGGGACAAATATCATGCTTTTTGGAGAAATGTCTTCTGGTCTGATGAAACAAAAATAGAACTGTTTGGCCATAATGACCATCGTTATGTTTGGAGGAAAAAGGGGGAGGCTTGCAAGCCGAAGAACACCATCCCAACCGTGAAGCACAGGGGTGGCAGCATCATGTTTTGGGGGTGCTTTGCTGCAGGAGGGACTGGTGCACTTCACAAAATAGATGGCATCATGAGAGAGGAAAATTATGTGGATATATTAAAGCAACATTTCAAGACATCAGTCAGGAAGTTAAAGCTTGGTCGCAAATGGGTCTTCCAAATGGACAATGACCCCAAGCATACTTCCAAAGATGTGGCAAAATGGCTTAAGGAAAACAAAGTCAAGGTATTGGAGTGGCCATCATAAAGCCTATAGAACATTTGTGGGCAGAACTGAAAAAGCATGTGCAAGCAAGGAGGCCTACAAACCTGACTCAGTTACACCAGCTCTGTCAGGAGGAATGGGCCAAAATTCACCCAACTTATTGTGGGAAGCTTGTGGAAGGCTACCCGAAACGTTTGACCCAAGTTGAACAATTTAAAGGCAATGCTACCAAATACTAATTGAGTGTATGTAAACTTCTGACCCACTGGGAATGTGATGAAAGAAATAAAAGCTGAAATAAATCATTCTCTCTCTACTATCATTCTGACATTTTACATTCTTAAAATAAAGTGGTGATCCTAACTGATCTAAGACAGGGAATGTTTACTAGGATTAAATGTCAGGAATTGTGAAAAACTGAGTTTAAATGTATTTGGCTAAGGTGTCTGTAAACTTTTGACTTCAACTGTGTGTGTGTGTGTGTGTGTGTGTGTGTGTGTGTGTGTGTGTGTGTGTGTGTGTGTGTATATATATATACACAAATTTCAGTTTGTTTATTAGGATTTAATTTGGACCAATTGAAGTGTGTGTGTGTGTGTGTTTGCAGAGGACTCTCCAGGTGCTCCTCCCCTACCTGGCTGCGAAGGCCAGTGCCACAGGCTCCGCCCTCATCAGGACGCTGGCCAATGAGATGAAAGCGAACCGGCGTGAGATCCTGATCAACAACTTTAAGTACATCTTCAGCCACCTGGTGTGTTCCTGCACTAAGGAGGAGCTGGAGAGAGCCTTCCACTACCTCCAGAGAGAGACGGAGATAGAACTGGGCTCTCTGCTGAGGCAGGACTTCCAGGGCCTGCACAACGAGCTGCTGCTACGCCTGGGAGAACACTACCAACAAGTACACACACTGGGGCATCGCTTTGTGTCCAACATCCTTTATCTGGAATACGTTCACTTCATGTCATCATGGCCTTTTGTGGCTTATTGCGTTGTCTGTGTAGATGGTTAATGGTTTGACCGTGTGTGTATGCAGGTGTTTAATGGTCTGGCCATCCTGGCCTCATTTGCCTCCAATGACGACCCATACCAGGGACCCCGTGACATCACCACCCCGGAACACATGGTAATGACATCACACTGATGACATTGGTTTTCTGATTAGTTTCTAGGAGATGCATCAATACTTTAGCAATGGTGAGGCTTCAGTGTCACTGAGTGCTTGGAAAGGTCTTCCTCTTTACTTTAAAGCTCTCTCTTCCCCCAGGCTGATTACCTCCAGCCCAAGCTGCTGGGCATCCTGGCCTTCTTCAACATGCAGCTGCTGAGCTCCAGTGCTGGGGAGAAGGACGGTAAGAAGATGGCCCTGACCAGCCTGATGGCCCTGATGAAGCTGATGGGCTCCAAACACACCAGCTCAGTCCGAGTCAAGATGATGACCACACTACGGACTGGACTCCGATACAGACAGGACTTCCCTCTGCTCTGCTGCCAGTCAGTACACATAGTGCTAACACACGTATACACACACACACACACTAATAACGCACACACTAATAACGCACACACAGCCACACACAAATTCAGTTTGCTTGCTTCCTTCTTCCTGGTTTTAACTTATTGTTTCCTGTGTGGACAGGACGTGGGACTGTTTTGTGCGTACGGTAGAGCCCGCCCACCTGGGGCCGTTGCTCAGTCATGTGATCGTGGCGCTTCTTCCGCTGATACCACTCCAGCCCAGAGAGACTGCTGCTATAATACACTACCTCATACTGGACAACAGGTAACTGGACACACACACACACCACCCACACACACACCACCCACACACACAGGTAACAATCTCTGTCTGTGTCCTATAGGGAAGAGGTGCAGGACTATCTCCATGAAATCTACTTCCTGCCAGACCACCCTGAACTCAAAGACATACACACTGTCCTGCAGGACTACAAGAAGGTAGGAACACACACACACACACAGTCCTACAGAAGGTGAGTACACACATATGGGTTATTACCCTGGCCAGATAAAGTCCTTCCAGCCTCTGGTCCGTAGGCCTGAGCCTTTCACCCAAAAACACTGTTTCACTCCGCAGGGGGAAAGCACCAATACACTCACTTGTGATGATGACGAAGATAATGAAGGTTCTCTTCTCTCTAGTTGACGTCCAGGACCAGTGACCTGGCTGCAGGCCTGCAGCTCTCCATGAGGGCTGTCCAACACGAGAACCTGGACGTCAGAGTTCACGCTCTGACCAGCCTCAAGGACATGATGCACAGCAACCAGGTGTGTGCTGCTTCTTTAACAACACATGATTTATAGTTGTCACATTTTGTGTGTGTTGCTGAGAGGGTGTGTGTGTGTGTTCTCTAGGAGTGGTTGCTGCGACAGGTGTGTGCGTCGGAGGCGGTAGAGCCTGTCATCTCCTCATTAGTCTCAGTGTTACTGCGAGGTTGTCAGGACTCTTCCCCAACGGCCAGGCTGCTGTGTGGGGAGTGTCTGGGGGAGCTGGGGGCCGTGGACCCTGGACGGCTGGACCTCTCTCACACACAGACACACGGCAGCAGCAACACCTTCGTGGTAAGGACAGAGTGTGAAAACGCTGTGAAATGAACCCAGAGAGGAAACGGCATTTATTCCAATTTGTTGAATCTGAATACATATTTGTGTGTGTGTGTGTGTGTGTGTGTGTGTGTGTGTGTGTGTGTGTGTGTGTGTGTGTGTGTGTGTGTGTGTAGAGTGGGGTGGAGGAGAGTAACTTTGCCTATGAACTACTGACAGAGCTGACCAGGACTTTCTTGGCGTATGCTGATGATGTCAGAGCACAGGACTCGGCAGCCTATGCAATGCAGGTACACACAATATCATTCTTTATTGTTAACAACCAATTCACTCATTGGAGGCAAAAACATGGAGCTCCTTCCTGACTTGTGTGTGTGCGTGTTTGTTACAGGAGCTGCTGTCTATATTTGAGTGTCGTGAGGGCCGTAGTGACTCCCCTGGTCGACGGCTGTGGAGGAGATTCCCTGAACAAGTCCAAGAGATACTGGAGCCTCACCTCAACAGCAGGTACTCTCTCACTCTCTCTCGCGCGCACACACACACACACACACACACACACACACACACACACACACACACACACACACACACACACACACACAAACCACATCATCTCTCCTGTTTGTGTAGGTATAAGAGCAGTCAAAAGGTGGTGAACTGGTCCAAGGTGAAGAAGCCTGTCTACCTCAGCAGCCGAGGAACCAAGTTCTCTGATTGGTCAGCTACCTGGGCCGGATACCTCATCAGCAAGGTAAACTCTGAGCCTGAACGCTAACCCCTGAACTTTAACCACTGTCAGCTAGCTTTTCTGGATACCTCACCAGCCAGGTCAGTCTTGAAATGTATACCGTAGTTCATTGCCAACAACAAAAAACACTGGTCCCAACATTAAACCCTATGGTACACCCTTTTAAATATATATGTGGTAACTCCATTTTTTAAATTTATAAACATTCAAATTGTTTGGGGGGATAACTTTCTGACACGTTTTATGGGTTTGTTTCAGGTGAGACATGAGTTGGCCAGCAAGGTATTCACCTGTTGCAGTTTCATCATCAAACACGACTACAAAGTCACCATCTACCTGCTGCCCCATATACTGCTTTACATGCTGATGGGCTGCACTGCTGTGGAACAAGGAGAGGTACCACACACAGCTCACTACCTCCTCTTTCTTTATGACTAATAGAATTACAACTAAAAGCTTATTTAGATCAAATGAACGTAATTAACTCCAACTGAGATGACATTTATTGTGACATTAAATGATTGATCTGGCCTCCCGAGGGGCGCAGCGGTCTAAGGCACTGCATCGCAGTGCTTGAGGCATCACTACAGACCCGGGTTTGATCTCGGGCTGTGTCACAACCGGCCGTGACCGGGAGTCCCATAGCGCGGCGCACAATTGGCCCAGTGTCGTCTGGGTTAGGGGAGGGTTTGGCTCATCGCGCTCTAGCGACTCCTTGTGGGGGGCCGGGCGCCTGCAGGCTGACTCCGGTCGTCAGTTGAGCGGTGTTTCCTCCAACACATTGGTTCAGCTGGCTTCCGGGTTAAGAAGCGCGGTTTGGCGGGTCATGCTTCGGAGGACGCATGACTCGACCTTCGTCTCTCTCTCGAGTCCGTTGGGGAGTTGCAGCGATGAGACAAGATCGTAAATACCAATTCGATATCATGAAATTGTGGCGGAAAAGGGGGTCAAATACAAAAAAAATGTAAAAGTTCAATTAAATCTGTTTCTCCAGGTAACAGAGGAAATGCTGGCTGTGCTCACAGAGGGTGATGGGCGTGGTGGGCGTGTCCAGGAGGCCTCATCTAGCCTTTCACAGCTCAGTACTCAGAACCAGGAAGCAACGTCCAGCCTATCACAGCTGAGCACCCAGACTGTGTTCAGTATGCTGGCTCACCTCACCCAGTGGAGCCGACACACACTGTCGGCTAGAATCAAACACAGCGGTTAGTAACACACACACACACACGTCATTGCTGAACCTCAGAATGCACTGTGTAATAACAGCTCTCCATAATCAGGCGTGGAATTATGATTCGCTTTGAAGTGTCTCCTTTTGTCTTGTGTGTGTCTACAGAAAGTGGTGACTACCAGCGAGTGGTAGCGTTTCTAAAAGGGATCCCTCAGGACGTGTTAGCCAAGGCCTCTCTACGGTCTAAAGCCTACACCAGAGCCCTGATGCACTTTGAGGCTTACATACTGGAGAACAAAGAGAACATCCAGGATCATCTGAGCTTCCTACAGGTAACTCTCTCTCACACACACACACACCACTGCATCACGTCTACCGGTGAGACACATACTTAATAGAGAATCCTAACGTGTGTGTGTGTGTGTGTGTGTGTGTGTGTGTGTGTGTGTGTGTGTGTGTGTGTGTGTGTGCAGACGCTGTACGCGGCCATGCACGAACCGGACGGTGTGAGGGGTGCGAACGCTCTCCGGCGGGAAGAGCCGTCCCTACGGGAACAGATTCTAGAACACGAGAGCATCGGGTTGCTAAGAGACGCTACAGCCTGCTACGACCGGGCCATACAGCTGGAGTCCGACCAGGTAACGCACACATACACGTGTTGACAAAGTGTGTATCAGTATATGTGGTTGTGAATACAGACTGCAGTAAACTCTCTGTCTCTCTGTCTAGATCGGACACTACCATGGGGTGATGAGTTCTATGCTGGGGCTGGGACAGCTCTCTACTGTCGTCACACAGGTCAATGGAGTCCTGGCCAACAGGTGACAAAACACACACATCCATGCTAGTCCACTAAATGAGTCCTTTCCATTGTAAACAGGTTATTTTCACCTGGTTATCCGTAGGCCCCAGTGGAAGTCTGATCTGAACACTTACAGGGTGGAAGCTGCCTGGAAGCTCAGCAAGTGGGACCTGCTAGAGGACTACCTGGGCTCTGGTGAGAACACACACACACATGTTGACGTTGTTGACATTGCTCTAACATTTGACCGTTGTTCTGGTGTGTGTGTGTGTGTGTGTGTGTGTGTGTGTGTGTGTGTAGATCGTAAGTCCAGCACGTGGGGTGTGAGGCTGGGTCAGATGCTGCTAGCGGCTAAGCGGCGCGACGCAGAGACGTTCTATGACAAACTGAAGCTGGTCAGGACAGAGCAGGTGGTGCCTCTAGCTGCTGCTAGCTATGAGACTGGGACCTACCAGAGAGGATACGAATACATCGTCAGGTCACACACTAACCTCCTCACACACCGATACACCCACCTTTATACACTCACCTTTATACACTCATACAGGCACACTGATGTGTGTGTGTGTTGTCTAGGCTCCACATGCTGAGTGAGTTGGAGCATGCCTTCACTGACCTCCAGAGACAGAGAGAAGGCCACGCCCCTAGCTCAGCCACGCTGCCCTCCCATTGGCCAGATCGGCTGGAGATGACCCAGAATTCTTTCCGCGCCAAAGAGCCAATCCTGGCCCTGCGGCGAGCCCTGCTGAGCATCGGCTCAGGGTGAGTCCCACTAGACTCTCTTAACCCAGTGTGAAGGAATATTTGATGTTTGTGCTTTTCTAATAACCAATTAGACTGGGTTCATGTAAGTGACTGGTTGATCATGCCTGGGAGGAATCCTCACCATCAGTATCTGCCATTTGGCAGTACGCCCAGACCCTTGTTTTGAGAACGAAAGATATCTCAGTTTCAAGGTCTCAGCTTGGAGAGAAGAAGCCTCGTGAGGTATTGGTCTGTCACATGCATGAACCAAATGAATTAATTATGAATAATGGATAAGTCATGCAAATATAAGTAGTATATACGAGAACTAACTGGACTGCTCCTTTCAGACCGGTACTTTATGCATCCAAGTTTGACTGTGACCTCTCCTGCTTGCTGTTAATAAACAATGATCCATTTAATATGGACTTCAGGTGTCCCTGGTGGTCATTTCCACGACACCAACAAGCTAAAGCCTAGGCAGTCACTCTGAGAGCTAATGCTAATTTTCACATCACAGGCAAGGTTACTCATTTACATTTACATTTAAGTCATTTAGCAGACGCTCTTATCCAGAGCGACTTACTCATTTTATGTGTGTGTGTGTCTCAGTGTGTGTGAGGGGCTGGTCGGGGAGTGCTGGTTGCAGAGTGCCCGGGTGGCCAGGAAGGCAGGACATCACCAGACAGCTTTCAACGCTCTGCTGAACGGACAGAACACACACACTGCCGAATTACTGACAGAGAAGGCCAAGTGGCTATGGTCCAAGGTACACACATATAAACACACTAACCTGCTCTCTTACACACACACACACACACACACACACACACACACACACTCACATGCATCTCTCTCTCTCTCTCTGTGTCTCTGTAGGGAGATGTCCACCAGGCGTTGATAGTTCTCCAGAAGGGAGTGACTCAGTGTTTCCCTGTCGACCAGCCTCTCTCAGACCAGAGGAGTCTACAGACCAAAGGTAAAGTATACTGTTGTTAATAATGACGTAACATAATGACATGGTATTACAGACATGGGTCATAATGATATGGTGTGATGTTTTAGGTAAAGCCATGCTTCTGGTGGGACGCTTCATGGAGGAGACAGCCAACTTTGAGTCCAACGCCATCATGAAGGCCTACAGGGTACCCAACACGATACTACCAACACGATACTACCCAACATTATACTACCCAACATTATACTACCCAACACGATACTACCCAACACGATACTACCCAACACGATACTACCCAACACGATACTACCCAACATTATACTACCCAACACGATACTACCCAACATTATACTACCCAACATTATACTACCCAACATTATACTACCCAACACGATACTACCCAACACGATACTACCCAACACTATACTACCCAACACGATACTACCCAACACGATACTACCCAACATTATACTACCCAACATTATACTACCCAACACGATACTACCCGACATTATACTACCCAACATTAAACTACCCAACACGATACTACCCGACATTATACTACCCAACACGAGACTACCCAATATTATACTACCCGACATTATACTACCCAACACGATACTACCCAACTACCCGACATTATACTACCCAACACGATACTACCAACTACCCGACATTATACTACCCAACACGATACTACCCGACATTATATTACCCGACATTATACTACCCAACACGATACTACCCAATATTATACTACCCAACACGATACAACCCAACTATCCGACATTATACTACCCAACACGAGACTACCCAATATTATACTACCCGACATATACTACCCAACACGATACTACCCAACAAGATACTACCAACACGATACTACCCAACATTATACTACCCAACACGATACTACCCAATATTATACTACCCAACACGATACAACCCAACTATCCGACATTATACTACCCAACACGAGACTACCCAATATTATACTACCCGACATGATACTACCCAACAAGATACTACCCAACACGATACTACCCAACACGATACTACCCAACTACTCGACATGATCCTACTCGACATGATCCTACCCAACTACTCAACATTATACTACCCGACATTATATTACCCAACACGATACTACCCGACATTATACTACCCAACATTATACTACCCAACACGATACTACCCGACATTATACTACCCAACACGAGACTACCCAATATTATACTACCCGACATTATACTACCCAACACGATACTACCCAACTACCCGACATTATACTACCCAACACGATACTACCAACTACCCGACATTATACTACCCAACACGATACTACCCGACATTATATTACCCGACATTATACTACCCAACATTATACTACCCAACACGATACTACCCAATATTATACTACCCAACACGATACAACCCAACTATCCGCCATTATACTACCCAACACGAGACTACCCAATATTATACTACCCGACATATACTACCCAACACAATACTACCCAATATTATACTACCCAACACGATACAACCCAACTATCCGACATTATACTACCCAACACGAGACTACCCAATATTATACTACCCGACATGATACTACCCAACAAGATACCACCCAACACGATACTACCCAACACGATACTACCCAACACGATACTACCCAACTACTCGACATGATCCTACTCGACATGATCCTACCCAACTACTCAACATTATACTACCCGACATTATATTACCCAACACGATACTACCCGACATTATACTACCCGACATTATACTACCCAACATTATACTACCCAACATTATACTACCCAACATTATACTACCCAACACGATACAACCCAACTACCCGACATTATACTACCCAACACGATAATACCCAACTACCCGACATTATACTACCCAACACGATTACTACCCGACATTATACTACCCAACACGATACTACCCGACATTATACTACCCAACACGATACCACCTGACATTATACTACCCGACATTATACTACCCAACACGATACTACCCGACACGATACTACCCAACTACCCGACATGATACTACCCGACATTATACTACCCGACACAATACTACACAACATTATACTACCAACACGATACTACCCGACATTATACTACCCAACACGATACTTCCCAACTACCCGACATTATACTACCCGACACGATACTACCCAACGCTATCAACCATGTACTATCCAACACTACTTCCCAACACTATACTACCCAACACTATCAACCATATACTACCCAACGCTCTACTACCCAAACTATGAACCATATATTACCCAACGCTATACTACCCAATACAATACTACCCAACGCTATCAACCATATACTTACTTCCCAACACTATCAACGCTATACTACCCAACACTATACTACCCAACGCTATACTACCCAACGCTATCAACCATATAAACTCAGCAAAAAAAAGAAACGTCCTCTCACTGTCAACTGTGTTTATTTTCAGCAAACCTAACGTGTAAATATTTGTATGAACATAACAAGATTCAACAACTGAGACATAAACTGAACAAGTTCCACAGATATGTGATTAACAGAAATGGAATAATGAGTCCCTGAACAAAGGGGTCAAAATCAAAAGTAACACTATACTACCCAACACTATCAACCATATACTACCCAACACTATACTACCCAACACTATCAACCATGTACTACCAACCATGTACTACCCAGAGCTATACTACCCAACACTGTCCAATGCCATCATGAAAGCTTACAAGGTACCCAACACTAACGTTGCCTTCCTCTACCTCTCCTCTGTAGGACGTGACCACCCTGCTACCAGAGTGGGAGGACGGTAACTTCTACCTGGCTAAATACTATGACAAGTTGATGCCCATGGTGACAGACAACAAGCTGGAGAAACAGGGCAACCTCATACGATACATCGTCACCTACTTTGGAAAGTAAGACGAGCATCTCTCCTGTCATCATATTGAAATGTTTACTGGTGGATATTGTCGCCGCCACTTCTGAACTGTGTCCTGTGTTGTTGTCCAGAGCTCTGCAGTTTGGGAACCAGTACATCTATCAGGCCATGCCTCGGATGCTGTCTCTCTGGCTGGACTTCGGGGCCAAAGTCTACGAGTCTGAGAAAGGTCAGTGAGGAGGAGAAAGGTAACAGTGTGTTGGTCAGTGAGGGGGAGAAAGGTAACAGTGTTGGTCAGTGAGGGGGAGAAAGGTAACAGTGTGTTGGTCAGTGAGGGGGAGAAAGGTAACAGTGTTGGTCAGTGAGGGGGAGAAAGGTAACAGTGTGTTGGTCAGTGAGGAGGAGAAAGGTAAGTGTGTGTTGGTCAGTGAGGAGGAGAAAGGTAACAGTGTTGGTCAGTGAGGGGGAGAAAGGAAAGCAGTGTGTTGGTCAGTGAGGGGGAGAAAGGTAACAGTATATTGGTCAGTCATGGGGAGAAAGGTAACAGTGTTGGTCAGTCAGGGGGAGAAAGGTAACAGTGTGTTGATCAGTGTGGGGGAGAAAGGTAACAGTGTTGGTCAGTCAGGGGGAGAAAGGTAACAGTGTTGGTCAGTCAGGGGGAGAAAGGTAACAGTATATTGGTCAGTCATGGGGAGAAAGGTAACAGTATATTGGTCAGTCATGGGGAGAAAGGTAACAGTATATTGGTCAGTCAGGAGGAGAAAGGTAACAGTGTTGGTCAGTCAGGGGGAGAAAGGTAACAGTGTTGGTCAGTCAGGGGGAGAAAGGTAACAGTGTTGGTCAGTGAGGGGGAAAAAGGTAACAGTGTTGGTCAGTGAGGGGGAGAAAGGTAACAGTGTTGGTCAGTGAGGGGGAGAAAGGTAACAGTGTGTTGGTCAGTGAGGGGGAGAAAGGTAACAGTGTTGGTCGGTGAGGGGGAGAAAGGTAAGTGTGTTGGTCAGTCAGGGGGAGAAAGGTAACAGTGTGTTGGTCGGTGAGGGGGAGAAAGGTAAGTGTTGGTCGGTGAGGGGGAGAAAGGTAACAGTGTGTTGGTCAGTCAGGGGGAGAAAGGTAACAGTATATTGGTCAGTCAGGGGGAGAATGACCAATATACTGTTACCTTTCTCCCCCTGACTGACCAATATACTGTTACCTTTCTCCCCCTGACTGACCAACACTGTTACCTTTCTCCCCCTGACTGACCAACACAGTTACCTTTCTCCTCCTCACTGACCAACACTGTTACCTTTCTCCCCCTCACTGACCAACACTGTTACCTTTCTCCTCCTCACTGACCTATATACTGTTACCTGTCAGGGGGAGAAAGGTAACAGTGTTGGTCAGTCAGGGGGAGAAAGGTAACAGTGTTGGTCGGTGAGGGGGAGAAAGGTAACAGTAGGTTGGTCAGTGAGGGGGAGAAAGGTAAGTGTGTTCGTCAGTGAGGAGGAGAAAGGTAACAGTGTTGGTCAGTCAGGGGGAGAAAGGTAACAGTGTTGGTCAGTGAGGAGGAGAAAGGTAACTGTGTTGGTCAGTCAGGGGGAGAAAGGTAACAGTGTTGGTCAGTCAGGGGGAGAAAGGTAACAGTGTTGGTCAGTCAGGGGGAGAAAGGTAACAGTGTGTTGGTCAGTGAGGAGGAGAAAGGTAACAGTGTTGGTCAGTCAAGGGGAGAAAGGTAACAGTGTGTTGGTCAGTGAGGAGGAGAAAGGTAACAGTGTGTTGGTCAGTGAGGGGGAGAAAGGTAACAGTGTTGGTCAGTGAGGGGGAGAAAGGTAACAGTGTTGGTCAGTGAGGGGGAGAAAGGTAACAGTGTGTTGGTCAGTGAGGAGGAGAAAGGTAACAGTGTGTTGGTCAGTGAGGAGGAGAAATGTAACTGTTGGTCAGTCAGGGGGAGAAAGGTAACAGTGTTGGTCAGTCAGGGGGAGAAAGGTAACAGTATATTGGTCAGTCATGGGGAGAAAGGTAACAGTATATTGGTCAGTCATGGGGAGAAAGGTAACAGTATATTGGTCAGTCATGGGGAGAAAGGTAACAGTATATTGGTCAGTCATGGGGAGAAAGGTAACAGTATATTGGTCAGTCAGGAGGAGAAAGGTAACAGTGTTGGTCAGTCAGGGGGAGAAAGGTAACAGTGTTGGTCAGTGAGGGGGAGAAAGGTAACAGTGTTGGTCAGTGAGGGGGAAAAAGGTAACAGTGTTGGTCAGTGAGGGGGAGAAAGGTAACAGTGTGTTGGTCGGTGAGGGGGAGAAAGGTAACAGTGTGTTGGTCGGTGAGGGGGAGAAAGGTAAGTGTTGGTCAGTCAGGGGGAGAAAGGTAACAGTGTGTTGGTCGGTGAGGGGGAGAAAGGTAACAGTGTGTTGGTCGGTGAGGGGGAGAAAGGTAAGTGTTGGTCAGTCAGGGGGAGAAAGGTAACAGTATATTGGTCAGTCAGGGGGAGAATGACCAACACACTGTTACCTTTCTCCCCCTGACTGACCAACACTGTTACCTTTCTCCCCCTGACTGACCAACACTGTTACCTTTCTCCCCCTGACTGACCAACACTGTTACCTTTCTCCCCCTGACTGACCAACACTGTTACCTTTCTCCTCCTCACTGACCAACACACTGTTACCTTTCTCCCCCTGACTGACCAATACACTGTTACCTTCCTCCTCCTCACTGACCAACACACTGTTACCTTTCTCCTCCTCACTGACCAACACACTGTTACCTTTCTCCCCCTCACTGACCAACCTACTGTTACCTTTCTCCCCCTCACCGACCAACACTGTTACCTTTCTCCCCCTGACTGACCAACACTGTTACCTTTCTCCCCCTGACTGACCAACACTGTTACCTTTCTCCTCCTCACTGACCAACACACTGTTACCTTTCTCCCCCTCACTGACCAACACTGTTACCTTTCTCCTCCTCACTGACCAATATACTGTTACCTGTCAGGGGGAGAAAGGTAACAGTGTTGGTCAGTCAGGGGGAGAAAGGTAACAGTGTTGGTCGGTGAGGGGGAGAAAGGTAACAGTAGGTTGGTCAGTGAGGGGGAGAAAGGTAAGTGTGTTCGTCAGTGAGGAGGAGAAAGGTAACAGTGTTGGTCAGTCAAGGGGAGAAAGGTAACAGTGTGTTGGTCAGTGAGGAGGAGAAAGGTAAGTGTTGGTCAGTCAGGGGGAGAAAGGTAACAGTGTTGGTCAGTCAGGGGGAGAAAGGTAACAGTGTTGGTCAGTGAGGAGGAGAAAGGTAACAGTGTGTTGGTCAGTGAGGGGGAGAAAGGTAACAGTGTGTTGGTCGGTGAGGAGAAAGGTAACAGTGTGTTGGTCAGTGAGGGGGAGAAAGGTAACATTGTGTTGGTCGGTGAGGAGAAAGGTAACAGTGTGTTGGTCAGTGAGGAGGAGAAAGGTAACAGTGTGTTGGTCAGTGAGGAGGAGAAAGGTAACAGTGTGTTGGTCAGTGAGGAGGAGAAAGGTAACAGTGTGTTGGTCAGTGAGGAGGAGAAAGGTAACAGTGTGTTGGTCAGTGAGGAGGAGAAAGGTAAGTGTGTGTTAGTCAGTGAGGAGGAGAAAGGTAACAGTGTGTTGGTCAGTGAGGAGGAGAAAGGTAACAGTGTGTTGGTCAGTGAGGAGGAGAAAGGTAACAGTGTGTTGGTCAGTCAGGAGGAGAAAGGTAACAGTGTTGGTCAGTGAGGAGGAGAACGGTAACAGTGTTGGTCAGTCAGGGGGAGAAAGGTAACAGTGTGTTGGTCAGTGAGGAGGAGAAAGGTAACAGTGTTGGTCGGTGAGGGGGAGAAAGGTAACAGTGTTGGTCAGTGAGGAGGAGAAAGGTAACAGTGTTGGTCAGTCAGGGGGAGAAAGGTAACAGTGTGTTCGTCAGTGAGGAGGAGAAAGGTAAGTGTGTGTTGGTCAGTGAGGAGGAGAAAGGTAACAGTGTTGGTCAGTCAGGGGGAGAAAGGTAACAGTGTGTTGGTCAGTGAGGAGGAGAAAGGTAACAGTGTTGGTCGGTGAGGAGGAGAAAGGTAACAGTGTTGGTCGGTGAGGGGGAGAAAGGTAACAGTGTGTTGGTCAGTGAGGAGGAGAAAGGTAACAGTGTTGGTCAGTCAGGGGGAGAAAGGTAACAGTGTGTTGGTCAGTCAGGGGGAGAAAGGTAACAGTGTGTTGGTCAGTCAGGGGGAGAAAGGTAACAGTGTGTTGGTCAGTGAGGAGGAGAAAGGTAACAGTGTTGGTCAGTCAGGGGGAGAAAGGTAACAGTGTGTTGGTCAGTCAGGGGGAGAAAGGTAAGTGTGTTGGTCAGTCAGGGGGAGAAAGGTAACAGTGTGTTGGTCAGTGAGGAGGAGAACGGTAACAGTGTTGGTCAGTCAGGGGGAGAAAGGTAACAGTGTTGGTCAGTCAGGGGGAGAAAGGTAACAGTGTTGGTCAGTCAGGGGGAGAAAGGTAACAGTGTGTTGGTCAGTGAGGAGGAGAACGGTAACAGTGTGTTGGTCAGTCAGGGGGAGAAAGGTAACAGTGTATTGGTCAGTGAGGAGGAGAACGGTAACAGTGTGTTGGTCAGTCAGGGGGAGAAAGGTAACAGTGTATTGGTGTTCCTCCTGCTCTGTGTATCTGTCCTAGAAGGGCCTTTAGACAAACTGATATGTGTTGAACTGAATAAGCCATGTCCATCCCTCCCTTCCATAGCGGGTAGAGTGGAGCGGCAGTTGCGCGTGGAGCTTGGGAAGATCAACCAGGTGGTCAGCGACCACTGCACCAGCCTGGCTCCGTACCAGTTCCTCACAGCCTTCTCCCAGCTCATCTCCAGGGTGTGCCACAGCAGTGAGGACGTCTTCAACGTCCTCATGGACATCGCTGCCAAGGTGCTGCTGGCCTACCCTCAGCAGGCCATGTGGTTGATGACCGCAGTGTCCAAGGTAGGGGTGGGTGTGTGTGGGTGGGGGTGTGTGGGGTGGGAAGGGGTGTGAGTGGTGGAAGTGGGTGGGGTGGGAAGGGGTGTGGGTGTGTGTGGGGTGGGAAGGGGTGTGCGTGTGGTGGAAGTGGGTGTGTGGGGTGGGAAGGGGTGTGGGTGGGGGTGTGGTGGAAGTGGGTGTGTGGGGTGGGAAGGGGTGTGGGTGTGGTGGAAGTGGGTGTGTGGGGTGGGAAGGGGTGTGGGTGTGGTGGGTGTGTGGGGTGGGAAGGGGTGTGGGTGTGGTGGGTGTGTGGGGTGGGAAGGGGTGTGGGTGTGGTGGGTGTGTGGGGTGGGAAGGGGTGTAGGTGTGGTGGAAGTGGGTGTGTGGGGTGGGAAGGGGTGTGGGTGGGTGTGTGTCTGAGTAGCTACTGTCCTACCTTGCATGGAGTTTATAGTGATAGATGAGAAAGTGATTTTCATGTCATAGGCTCAAAGCACTTGCTAAATGTGTGTGTGTGTTCCAGTCGTCCTACCCTACCCGTATGAACCGCTGTAAGGAGATCCTGAGGAAGGCTGTCAGTCTGAAGGAGAGTCTGGGGAAGTTCATAGGAGATGCCAACAGACTGACTGACAAACTACTGGAGCTCTGCAACAAGCCGGTACACTCACACCCTGCTAACACACTGCTAACACACACACACACACTGCTAACACACACACACACACTGCTAACACACACACACACACTGCTAACACACACACACCCTGCTAACACACACACACCCTGCTAACACACACACACACCCTGCTAACACACACACACACACCCTGCTAACACACACACACTGCTAACACACACACACACACTGCTAACACACACACACACACTGCTAACACACACACACACCCTGCTAACACACACACACCCTGCTAACACACACACACCCTGCTAACACACACACACCCTGCTAACACACACACACCCTGCTAACATATCATTATGGGGTCCATTTCTCTCTCTCTGTATTCCAGGTGGATGGTAGCAGCAGTACTCTCAGTATGGGGTCCATTTCTCTCTCTCTGTATTCCAGGTGGATGGTAGCAGCAGTACTCTCAGTATGGGGGTCCATTTCTCTCTCTCTCTCTGTATTTCAGGTGGATGGTAGCAGCAGTACTCTCAGTATGGGGTCCATTTCTCTCTCTGTATTCCAGGTGGATGGTAGCAGCAGTACTCTCAGTATGGGGTCCATTTCTCTCTCTGTATTCCAGGTGGATGGTAGCAGCAGTACTCTCAGTATGGGGGTCCATTTCTCTCTCTCTGTATTCCAGGTGGATGGTAGCAGCAGTACTCTCAGTATGGGGTCCATTTCTCTCTGTATTCCAGGTGGATGGTAGCAGCAGTACTCTCAGTATGGGGTCCATTTCTCTCTCTCTGTATTCCAGGTGGATGGTAGCAGCAGTACTCTCAGTATGGGGGTCCATTTCTCTCTCTGTATTCCAGGTGGATGGTAGCAGCAGTACTCTCAGTATGGGGGTCCATTTCTCTCTCTCTGTATTCCAGGTGGATGGTAGCAGCAGTACTCTCAGTATGGGGTCCATTTCTCTCTCTCTCTGTATTCCAGGTGGATGGTA
Source organism: Salmo trutta (assembly GCF_901001165.1). Classification (NCBI taxonomy): domain Eukaryota; kingdom Metazoa; phylum Chordata; class Actinopteri; order Salmoniformes; family Salmonidae; genus Salmo; species Salmo trutta. The sequence goes on along the minus strand of NC_042962.1, from coordinate 51,642,114 downwards.
GCAGCAGTACTCTCAGTATGGGGGTCCATTTCTCTCTCTGTATTCCAGGTGGATGGTAGCAGCAGTACTCTCAGTATGGGGTCCATTTCTCTCTCTGTATTCCAGGTGGATGGTAGCAGCAGTACTCTCAGTATGGGGTCCATTTCTCTCTCTCTCTGTATTCCAGGTGGATGGTAGCAGCAGTACTCTCAGTATGGGGGTCCATTTCTCTCTCTCTGTATTCCAGGTGGATGGTAGCAGCAGTACTCTCAGTATGGGGTCCATTTCTCTCTCTGTATTCCAGGTGGATGGTAGCAGCAGTACTCTCAGTATGGGGTCCATTTCTCTCTCTGTATTCCAGGTGGATGGTAGCAGCAGTACTCTCAGTATGGGGTCCATTTCTCTCTCTGTATTCCAGGTGGATGGTAGCAGCAGTACTCTCAGTATGGGGTCCATTTCTCTCTCTCTCTCTCTCTCTCTCTCTCTCTCTCTCTGTATTCCAGGTGGATGGTAGCAGCAGTACTCTCAGTATGGGGTCCATTTCTCTCTCTCTCTCTCTGTATTCCAGGTGGATGGTAGCAGCAGTACTCTGTATGGGGTCCATTTCGCTCTCTCTCTGTATTCCAGGTGGATGGTAGCAGCAGTACTCTCAGTATGGGGTCCATTTCTCTCTCTCTCTGTATTCCAGGTGGATGGTAGCAGCAGTACTCTCAGTATGGGGTCCATTTCTCTCTCTGTATTCCAGGTGGATGGTAGCAGCAGTACTCTCAGTATGGGGGTCCATTTCAAGCAGTTGAAGCGTCTGGTGGAGGAGCCGTCTTTCAGCCAGATCCTGATCCCTCTGCAGTCTGTCCTCATCCCCACACTGCCCTCTACTGGCCCTGCAAACACACTGCACCACGACGCATTCCCCGGACACTGGGCCTACCTCGACGGCTTTGACGATACTGTGAGTGTGTGTGTGGGGGGGGGAGTAGTTTGTCTTTCTGTGTGTGTGTGTGGGGGAGTAGTTTGTGTGTGTGGGGGAGTAGTTTGTCTTTCTGTGTGTGTGTGTGTGTGTGTGTGTGTGTGTGTGTGTCGTGCCACATGGTGTGTGTGTGGGGGGGGAGTAGTTTGTCTTTCTGTGTGTGTGGGGGGGGAGTAGTTTGTCTTTCTGTGTGTGTGTGTGTGGGGGAGTAGTTTGTGTGTGGGGGGGAGTAGTTTGTCTTTCTGTGTGTGTGTCGTGCCACATGGTGTGTGTGTGGGGGGGGAGTAGTTTGTCTGTCTTTCTGTGTGTGTGGGGGGGAGTAGTTTGTCTTTCTGTGTGTTGGGGGGGGAGTAGTTTGTCTTTCTGTGTGTGTGTGTGTGTGTGTGTGTCGTGCCACATTGTGTGTGGGGGGAGTAGTTTGTCTTTCTGTGTGTGTGTGTGTGTGTGTCGTGCCACATGGTATGTGTGTCTCACGATGATGTGTGTAGGTGGAGATCCTTGCCTCCCTCCAGAAGCCCAAGAAGATCGGCCTGAAGGGAAGTGATGGGAGGAGCTACACTGTGATGTGTAAACCTAAAGATGACCTCCGGAAAGACTGTCGCCTCATGGAGTACAACTGCCTCATCAACAAGGTGTGTGTTTAACCTGCCACGTCTCCAACTGGACATCTGTACAACATTAGACTGCTGTAGCCCAGAGCGAACAGTACACTTCAGACTATTGCTTGTGTGTGTAGTGTCTGCGTAAGGATGCAGAGTCCAGGAGGAGGGAGCTCCATATCCGTACATATGCTGTGATCCCACTGAATGAGGAGTGTGGCATCATCGAGTGGGTCAACAACACTGGAGGTCTCCGACACATTCTGACCAAACTCTACAAGGAGAGAGGTACACATTCTGACCACACTCTACTAGGAGAGAGGTACACATTCTGACCACACTCTACAAGGAGAGAGGTACACATTCTGACCACACTCTACAAGGAGAGAGGTACACATTCTGACCACACTCTACAAGGAGAGAGGTACAACATTCTGACCACACTCTACAAGGAGAGAGGTACACATTCTGACCACACTCTACAAGGAGAGAGGTACACATTCTGACCACACTCTACAAGGAGAGAGGTACACATTCTGACCACACTCTACAAGGAGAGAGGTACACATTCTGACCACACTCTACAAGGAGAGAGGTACACATTCTGACCACACTCTACAAGGAGAGAGGGTACACATTCTGACCACACTCTACAAGGAGAGAGGTACACATTCTGACCACACTCTACAAGGAGAGAGGTACACATTCTGACCACACTCTACTAGGAGAGAGGTACACATTCTGACCACACTCTACAAGGAGAGAGGTACACATTCTGACCACACTCTACGAGGAGAGAGGTACACATTCTGACCACACTCTACGAGGAGAGAGGTACACACTCTGACCAAACTCTACGAGGAGAGAGGTACACACACACTGACCACACTCTACTAGGAGAGAGGTACACACACTGACCACACTCTACTAGGAGAGAGGTACACACACTGACCACACTCTACTAGGAGAGAGGTACACACACTGACCACACTCTACTAGGAGAGAGGTACACACACTGACCACACTCTACTAGGAGAGAGGTGAACACACACTGACCACACTCTACTAGGAGAGAGGTACACACACACTGACCACACTCTACTAGGAGAGAGGTACACACACACTGACCACACTCTACTAGGAGAGAGGTACACACACACTGACCACACTCTACTAGGAGAGAGGTACACACACACTGACCACACTCTACTAGGAGAGAGGTACACACACACTGACCACACTCTACTAGGAGAGAGGTACACACACACTGACCACACTCTACAAGGAGAGAGGTACACACACACTGACCACACTCTACTAGGAGAGAGGTACACACACACTGACCACACTCTACTAGGAGAGAGGTACACACACACTGACCACACTCTACTAGGAGAGAGGTACACACACACTGACCACACTCTACTAGGAGAGAGGTACACACACACTGACCACACTCTACAAGGAGAGAGGTACACATTCTGACCACACTCTACAAGGAGAGAGGTACACATTCTGACCACACTCTACAAGGAGAGAGGTACACATTCTGACCACACTCTACAAGGAGAGAGGTACACATTCTGACCACACTCTACAAGGAGAGAGGTAGACATTCTGACCACACTCTACAAGGAGAGAGGTACACATTCTGACCACACTCTACAAGGAGAGAGGTACACATTCTGACCACACTCTACAAGGAGAGAGGTACACATTCTGACCACACTCTACAAGGAGAGAGGTACACACACTCTGACCAAACTCTACGAGGAGAGAGGTACACACACACTGACCACACTCTACGAGGAGAGAGGTACACACACACTGACCACACTCTACTAGGAGAGAGGTACACACACTGACCACACTCTACTAGGAGAGAGGTACACACACTGACCACACTCTACTAGGAGAGAGGTACACACACACTGACCACACTCTACTAGGAGAGAGGTACACACACTGACCACACTCTACTAGGAGAGAGGTACACACACACTGACCACACTCTACTAGGAGAGAGGTACACACACACTGACCACACTCTACGAGGAGAGAGGTACACACACACTGACCACACTCTACTAGGAGAGAGGTACACACACTGACCACACTCTACTAGGAGAGAGGTACACACACACTGACCACACTCTACTAGGAGAGAGGTGAACACACACTGACCACACTCTACGAGGAGAGAGGTACACACACACTGACCACACTCTACTAGGAGAGAGGTACACACACACTGACCACACTCTACTAGGAGAGAGGTACACACACACTGACCACACTCTACTAGGAGAGAGGTACACACACACTGACCACACTCTACTAGGAGAGAGGTACACACACGCCACATACTCAATAAAACTCACGTGTGTGTGTGTGTGTTTGTGTGTAGGTATCCTGATGTCAGGTAAAGAGTTGAAGAAGTTCATTCTTCCTAAGACTGCTTCGTTTGAGGAGAAGCTGAAGGTCCATAAGGACCTCCTGTGTGCCAGACACCCCCCTGTCTTCTATGAATGGTTCCTCCGAACCTTCCCTGACCCCACCACATGGTACGACCCAGTACACACACACAGGTTTACAACACACACGTAGACTATACATTATTGGTGATTGACCGTGTGTGTGTAGGTACAGCAGCAGGTCAGCCTACTGTCGCTCCACTGCGGTGATGTCCGTGGTGGGCTACATCCTGGGTCTTGGAGACCGCCATGGAGAAAACATCCTGTTTGACTCATTCACCGGGGAGTGTGTTCACGTCGACTTCAACTGCCTCTTCAACAAGGTGTGTGTTGCTTGGACCTCAACAAGTTCATGAGGCCAAATTCAATACACGCCTCTCGATCCCACCTCTTCTCTCCCTCTTTTTCTCTCCTCCCTCTCTTTCTCCCCCCCCCCCCACTCCCTCAGGGTGAGACGTTTGATGTTCCGGAAGTGGTTCCGTTCAGACTGACCCAGAACATGGTCCATGCTATGGGCCCATGGGGACAGAGGGGCTGTTCAGAACTGCCTGTGAAGTCACACTACGCCTGATGAGAGACCAGAGAGAACCACTCATGAGGTACACACACACACACACATATATATATATAAACACACACACACATATATAAACACACACACACACATATATATATAAACACACACACACACATATATATATAAACACACACACACACATATATAAACACACACACACATATAAGCACACACACACATATAAACACACACACATATATAAACACACACACATGTATAAACACACACACACACACATAAACACACACACACATATATAAACACAAACACACATATAAACACACACATATAAACACACATATAAACACACACACACACACATACATATAAATACATAAACACACACACACATACATATAAATACATAAACACACACACACACACATATATAAACACACACACATATAAGCACACACACACATATAAACACACACACATATATAAACACACACACATATATAAACACACACACACATAAACACACACACACACATATATAAACACAAACACACATATAAACACACACATATAAACACACACACATATAAACACACACACACACACATATAACACACACACATATAACACACACACATATAAACACAAACACACATATATAAACACACACACATATATAAACACACACACATATAAACACACACACATATAAACACACACACATATAAACACACACACACATAAACACACTCACATATAAACACACACACACACACACACACATAAACACACTCACATATAAACACACACACATATATAAACACAAACACACATATAAACACAAAACACACATATAAACACACACACACACACATATAAACACACACACACACACATATAACACACACACACACATATAACACACACACACACATATAAACACACACACACACACACACATATAAACACACACACACACACACACACACATATAACACACACACACACATATAAACAAACACACACACACATATAAACACACACACACATATAACACACACACACACACACATATATAAACACAAACACACATATAAACACACATAAACACACACACATATAAACACACACACATATAAACACACACACACACACACACATATAAACACACACACACACACATATAAACACACACACACATGTATAAACACAAACACACATATAAACACACACACACATATAAACACACACACACATATATATAAACACACACACACACACATATATATACACACACACATATAAACACACACATATAAACACACACATATAAACACACACACACATAAACACACTCACATATAAACACACACACACACACACACACATAAACACACTCACATATAAACACACACACATATATAAACACAAACACACATATAAACACAAACACACATATAAACACAAACACACATATAAACACAAACACACATATAAACACACACACACACACATATAAACACACACACACACACACACACACATATAAACACACACACACACACATATAAACACACACACACACACATATAAACAAACACACACACACACACATATAAACAAACACACACACACACACACACATATAAACACACACACACACATATAAACACACACACACACATATACACACACACACACACACACATATACACACACACACACACACACATATAAACACACACATGTAAACACACACACACATGTATAAACACACACACATATATAAACACACACACTCACATATAAACACACACACACACACATATATAAACACAAACACACATATAAACACACAAACACACATATAAACACACACACACATATAAACACACACACACATATAAACACACACACACACACATATAAACACACACACACACATATAAACACACACACACACATATAAACACACACACACACATATAAACACACACACACACATATAAACACACACACACACATATAACACACACACACACACACACACACATATAAACACACACACACACACACATATAACACACATATAAACACACACACACACACATATAAACACACACACACACATATAAACACACACATATATAAACACACATATAAACACACACATATATAAACACACACATATATAAACACACACACACACATATACACACACACACACACACATATACACACACACACACACACACATATAAACACACACACATGTAAAACACACACACACATGTATAAACACACACACATATATAAACACACACACACACATATAAACACACACACACACACACACATATAAACACACACACACACACACACATATAAACACACACACACACACACATATAAACACAAACACACATATAAACACACAAACACACACATATAAACACACACACACACATATAAACACACACACACATATAAACACACACACACATATAAACACACACACACACATATAACACACACACACACACATATAAACACACACACACATAGAAACACACACACACATATAACACACACACACACACATATAAACACACACACACACATATAAACACACACACACACATATAAACACACACACACACACATATAAACACACATATAAACACACACACACACACATATAAACACACACACACACATATAAACACACACACATATAAACACACACATATATAAACACACATATAAACACACACATATATAAACACACATATAAACACACACATATATAAACACACACACACACACATATATAACACACACACACACATATATAAACACAAACACGCATATAAACACACACACATATAAACACACACACACACACACATATATAAACACACACACACATATATAAACACACACACACACATATATAAACACACACACACACATATAAACACACACACACACATATATAAACACACACACACACACACATATATAAACACACACACACACATATAAACACACACATATAAACACACACCACACACATATAAACACACACACACACACACACATATAAACACACACACACATAAAACACACACACACATATAAAACACACACATAAAACACACACACACACACATATAACACACACACACATAAAACACACACCCATAAAACACACACACACATATAAAACACACACACATAAAACACACACACACACATAAAACACACACACACATACATAAAACACACACACACACATATATAAACACACACACACACACATATATAAAACACACACACACACATATAAACACACACACACATATATAACACACACACACAATATATAAACACACACACACATATATAACACACACCACACATATATAAACACACACACACACATATAAACACACACACACATATATATAAATCCACACACACACATATAAACACACACACACACACATATATATAAACACACACACACACATATAAACACACACACACATATATATAAACACACACACACACATATAAACACACACACACACACATATAACACACACACACACACATATAAACAAACACACACACACACACATATAACACACACACACACACACACACAGAGAGAAACAAACACACACACACACACACACATATAACACACACACACATATAAACACACACACACACACATATACACACACACACACACATACACACCCACCCAACATATAAACAACCATGTAAACACACACACATGTATAAACACACACATATATAACACACACACTCACATATAAACACACACACACACACACCCATATAAACACACACACACCACATATAAACACACACACACACACATATAAAACACAAACACATATAAACACACAAACACACATATAAACACACACACACACATATACACACACACACATATAAACACACACACACACATATAAACACACACACACATATAAACACACACACACACATATAAACACACACACACACATATAAACACACACACACATATAAACACACACACACACATATAAACACACACACACACATATAAACACACACACACACATATAAAACACACACACACACACATATAAACACACATATAAACACACACACACACACATATAAACACACACACATATAAACACACACATATATAAACACACATATAAACACACACATATATAAACACACATATAAACACACACATATATAAACACACACACACACATATACACACACACACATATAAACACACACATGTAAACACACACACACATGTATAAACACACACACATATATAAACACACACACTCACATATAAACACACACACACACACACACATATAACACACACACACACACACATATAAACACAAACACACATATAAACACACAAACACACATATAAACACACAAACACACATATAAACACACACACACATATAAACACACACACACATATAAACACACACACACACATATAAACACACACACACACACATATAAACACACACACACACATATAAACACACACACACACATATAAACACACACACACACATATAAACACACACACACACAATATAACACACACACACAATATAAACACACACACACACATATAACATCACACACACACACCATATAACACACATTAACACACACACACCACAATATAAACACACACACCACACATATAAAACACACACCACAATAAACACACAACATATATAAACACACATATAAAACAACACACCATATATAAACACACATATAAACACACACATAGATAAACACACACACACACATCATATATAAACACACGACACCACATATATAAAAACCACACACACACACAGATATAAAACCGACACACCACACATATATAACACACACACACACACATATATAAACACACACACACACACATATATAAACACACACACACACACATATATAAACACACACACACACACATATATAAACACACACACACATATATAAACACACACACATATATAAACACACACACACATAAACACACACACACACACACATATAACACACACACACACACACACACACATAAAAACACACACACACACACCTATATAAACACCACACATATAACACCACACATATAACACACACATAAAAACACACACACACACACATATATAACACACACACATATATATAACCCACACACACACATATATAAACACACACACACCACATATATAAACACACACACACACATATATAACACACACACACACATATATATAAACACAAACACACATATAACACACACACACACACATATATAAACACACACACACACATATAAACACACACACACATATATAAACACACACATATATATATAAACACACACACACATATAAACACACACACACATATATAAACACACACACACACATATATATAAACACACACACACATATATAAACACACACACACACACATATAACACACACACACATATATATAAACACACACACACATATAAACACACACACACATATATAAACACACACACATATAAACACACACACACACATATAAACACACACACACACATATAAACACACACACATATAAACACACATATAAACACACACATATATAAACACACATATAAACACACACATATATAAACACACACACACACACATATATAAACACACACACACATATATAAACACAAACACGCATATAAACACACACACATATAAACACACACACACACACATATATAAACACACACACACACATATATAAACACACACACACATATATAAACACACACACACACACATATATAAACACACACACACACATATATAAACACACACACACATATATAAACACACACACACACATATAAAACACACACACACACACACACATATAAACACACACACACACACACACATATAAACACACACATAAAAACACACACACACACACATATATAAACACACACATATAAACACACACACATATAAACACACACATAAAAACACACACACACACACATATATAAACACACACACATATATATATAAACACACACACACACATATATAAACACACACACACACACATATATAAACACACACACACACATATATAAACACACACACACACACATATATATAAACACACACACACACATATAAACACACACACACACACACATATATAAACACACACACACACATATAAACACACACACACATATATATAAACACACACATATATATATAAACACACACACACATATAAACACACACACACATATATAAACACACACACACACATATATATAAACACACACACACACATATATAAACACACACACACACATATAAACACACACACACATATATATAAACACACACACACACATATAAACACACACACACATATATATAAACACACACATATAAACACACACACACATATATAAACACACACACACACACACACATATAAACACACACACATATAAAAACACACACACACACACACACACACATATAAACACACACACAACATATAAACACACACACACACATATATAAACACACACACACATATATATAAACACACACACACATATATAAACACACACACACATATATATAAACACACACACACATATAAACACACACACACATATATATAAACACACACAGGCATTTAAATGAAGCTGTCCCTCTCGCCAGAGGCTACTCAGATCAACATGTGCCAAACTAGCCCACCAGGTGAGTGGGACTTCAAAGGACCAATGGTAGGGTGTACAGTTGTGTGTGTGTTTGTGTTTCAGTGTACTGAAGACGTTCCTACATGACCCTCTGGTAGAGTGGAGTAAACCTAAAGGACCATCCAAGACACAGGCCAGTGAGACTGGAGAGATAGTCAACGAGAAGGTAGACACACATTCTCTATCCCTCTCTGTCGCTCTCTATAAAGAAATGTTCATGTAAACTAACACATCTTTTCTCTCCTCCCAGGCCAAGACCCATGTGTGTGAGATTGATCAGCGTTTGCAGGGCGTGATAAAGAGTCGTAACAAGGTGTTGGGTCTGCCTCTGTCTATAGAGGGACACGTCCACTACCTCATACAGGAGGCTACTGACGACAAACTACTGTGTCAGATGTACCTGGGCTGGGGACCTTACCTGTAATACACACTGCTTCTCTGAGAAACTGTTCATAAATGTAATACTTTTCTTGTTCTGTTATCCATTCAATTATTTTCCTTTTTCATGTTTTTGTAAGTCTGGAGTAATTGTTATGTTTTTCATGGGGCAGTTGCATATTTTCCCATAATAAAAGAATATTATGGTATTTTCTGTAATGCATGTGTGTGTGTGTGGTCTAATCTCATCACCCTGTTCAGATTACTGAGGGGCCAGTCAGTCTGTCTGATGATAGTTGAAACAGGAACAGAGATGTACATGAAGCATTCACTCACACATGACAGAGGGAGTTTGATACCTAATCTTCTTCGCGTCATAGCGCGACGTGTCCTTTGCAGCAGCCCGCCGGCGTCACCAAAACATCCCCTAAAACCGCGAATAGAGAAAAAAGATGCTGGAGATGTAAACCGATTCTGTCGTTCATTCAAACAACGCGAGCTGACATGGTGGATATTCTTAGCTCCTCTCTGTGGGAGGATACATCACCGCTAGTCATACTCTGTGTTTCTAGAATGGTCGTTGTTTATGGTCTCAGTAATGTATTTGTAAATGTATTTGTATAGCTATCCACGGCTGCTAGCCTAGCTCGAAGGGTCGATTTATATGTCGATCTGATTCCGTTACATACTAGCAGAGATGACAGTTGTGTGTTTGGGGCGGCAGGTAGCCTAGTGGTTACAGTGTTGGACTAGTAACCGAAAGGTTGCTAGATCAAATCCCCGAGCTGACAAGGTACAAATCTGTTGTTCTGCCCCTGAACAAGGCAGTTAACCCACTGTTCCTAGGCCGTCATTGTAAATAAGAATTTGTTCTTAACTGACTTGCCTAGTTAAATAAATAAAAGATGTGCCTAACATATATAGCTAGTTGTCACAAGATATAATAATAAATGAATTGTGCTCAAGTGAACCAAGCTGCTGGTCAGCAATCGGAGCCCCTGATCTCTGAACCCTTTAAGGAGCTCGTTTAGTGGACTTGTTGTATAAAGGTCTGGATTGGAGCGCCCCTGAGAGGCCAACCCCCCACGAGCTGCTGACTGGAAACATGATGGATGCTGCTCTGGAACTGGGGCGACACACACCCTACGGTACACACACACACCCAAAGATACACATACACCCTACAATATACACACACCCTACAATATACACACACCCTACGGTACACACACACACTATGGTTAGAGACTGTGTGTGTGTAGTACTCTGATTAAGTGTGGGGAGTTGGAGAAGCAGATCGGGGTGGCGAACAAGAAGCTGATCCAGAGTACAGACATCAACTTCCTGTCTCCTCTACGTAGGTTTACTGACCAGGAATACACAGTCATACAGGTACAAATCGCCCTTGCTGTCTCTGCCTGGCCGGTTCCCCTCTCTCCACTGGGATTCTCTGCCTCTAACCCTATTACAGGGGCTGAGTCACTGGCTTATTGGTGTTCTTCCATGCCGTCCCTAGGAGGGGTGTGTCACTTGAGTGGGTTGAGTCACTGACGTGGTCTTCCTGTCTGGGTTGGCGCCCCCCCTTGGGCTGTGCCGTGGTGGAGATCGTTGTGGGCTATACTCGGCCTTGTCTCCTGACCCCTCCTGTCTCAGCCTCCAATATTTATGCTGCAGTAGTTTATGTGTCGGGGGGGCTAGGGTCAGTCTGTTACATCTGGAGTATTTCTCTTGTCTTATCTGGAGTCCTGTGTGAATTTAAATATGCTCTCTCTAATTCTCTCTTTCTTTCTCTCTCTCGGAGGACCTGAGCCCTAGGACCATGCCTCAGGACTACCTGGCATGATGACTCCTTACTGTCCCCAGACATTTACATTTACATTTAAGTCATTTAGCAGACGCTCGAAAAAGCCAACTGACATTTACTCTTGAGGTGCTGACTTGTTGCACCCTCGAACAACTACTATGATTATTATTATTTGACCATGCTGGTCATCTATGAACATTTGAACATCTTGACCATGTTCTGTTATAATCTCCACCCGGCACAGCCAGAAGAGGACTGGCCTAACCTCATTGCCTGGTTCCTCTCTAGGTTTCTTCCTAGGTTTTGGCCTTTCTAGGGAGTTTTTCCTAGCCACCGTGCTTCTACACCTGCATTGCTTGCTGTTTGGGGTTTTAGGCTCGGTTTCTGTACAGCACTTTGAGACATCAGCTGATGTAAGAAGGGCTATATAAATACATTTGATTTGATTTGGTTTGACAGTCATACAGGTACACACATCACAACACACACACACACACTATTGTAACACAAATACACTCTGACGTGCGTGTGTGTGTGTGTGTGTGTGTGTGTGTGTGTGTGTGTGTATGTGTGTGTGTAGAATGAGCGCAGGCAGCTGGTGAATAAGCGGTTAGATCTGGACATTGCGAAGGCCAGACTGAGAAAGGCACAGGAAGCAGACAGCGAGGCTCGGGAGAGAACACACATACTACTGACCTCATACGGCTGACCCCATACGGCTGACCCCATACGGCTGACCTCGTACGGCTGACCCCATACGGCTGACCTCATACTGCTGACCTCATACGGCTGACCTCATACGGCTGACCTCATACTGCTGACCTCATACTGCTGACCTCATACGGCTGACCTCATACGGCTGACCCCATACGGCTGACCTCATACGGCTGACCACATACAGCTGACCACATACTGATGATCTCACACTGCTGACCTCATACAGCTGACCACATACAGCTGACCACATACTACTGACCTCATACTGCTGACCTCATACAGCTGACCTCATACTGCTGACCTCATACTGCTGACCTCATACAGCTGACCACATACAGCTGACCACATACTGCTGATCTCACACTGCTGACCACAGACTGCCGACCTCACACTGTCCACCACATACTGCTGACCTCATACTGCTGACCTCACACTGCTGACCTCACACTGCCGATCTCACACTGCCGACCACAGACTGCCGACCTCACACTGCCGACCTCATACTGCCGACCACAGACTGCCGACCTCACACTGCCGACCACAGACTGCCGACCTCACACTGCCGACCTCACACTGCCGACCTCATACCGCTGACCTCATGAATTGACCCTTCGCTAACCAGCTGAGCTAGCAAAAAATGTAACAAATTAAAAATGTTGAATCTCAAAATACTCCAAAAGGCTCTGCATTTCAGGAATCACAGTAGCAAGTACACCTGGTGCGCTGTCAAATAGTTTTTTTAAAGAAAACTCAGTTTTTACCATAGCCCTCACTGGCTTTCATGCGATTTAAACGTGAGCTTGTTCTATGTGTCAGGCTGGACGACAGTTGCTATCCATTGGACCTACTCGGACTTAACGAAGGGTCAATGGTGTCTTGAATGATTAATGCGTAGTTGGGTCAGGAGAGGAGGTGTGCCTTTAGGTTTCCAAGAGTGTCAACAATGCACAGCATCAAAAGTCAAGTCTCATCGCTCTATCTATCTATCTATCTATCTATCTATCTATCTATCTATCTATCTCTCTCTCTCTCTCTCTCTCTCCTCTCTCTCTCTCTCTCTCTCTCTCTCTCTCTCTCTCTCTCTCTCTCTCTCTCTCTCTCTCCTCTATCTATCTCTCTCTATTTCTCTCTCTCTCTCTCTCTCTCTCTCTCTCTCTCTCTCTCTCCTCTATCTACTCTCCTCTATCTATCTCTCTCTATTTCTCTCTCTCTCTCTCTCTCTCTCTCTCTCTCTCCTCTATCTATCTCTCCTCTATCTATCTCTCTCTATTTCTCTCTCACTCTCTGTCTCTCTTTCTTTCTCTCTCATTCTCTCTCTCTCCCTCTGTTTCTTTCTCTCTCTCCCGTTCTCTCTTTCAGGGTCTAAATGTTAACCCATTAGGAGAGGAGTATGTAGCTCATGTCTCTACATGTTCAGCTTCCTACGAGTCAGATGGCTGAAGGTCAGTCCTCACATATACACATGCACACTCCCACACACTTGTTTTAACATCAGCTAGCAGAACACAGTAAGACTGAACCATATGATGAAAATGGACCAGCAGTTTTCTCATTGGTTGGTCCTGTTCCTGTATGTCTTCTCATTGGTTGGTCCTGTTCCTGTCTGTTTTCTCATTGGTTGGTCCTGTTCCTGTATGTCTTCTCATTGGTTGGTCCTATGTATCTCTATCCAACGCTGTCAGATGTGGGCCCAGGAAGTCTCTCAGGCAGAGATGGAGCTGAGGATCTCTCAGTGTGTGTTTGGCCGACAGTCAGAGATCACCAGACTACTGCTGGAGGGAATCAACACTACACATGTATGTACCCACACGCACACACACACACACACACACATAGACTGGTATTAACACAGGCACCTGCTCACTCTCTCGTTCTACCCTGTCTGTTGCAGGCTGCCCATTTCAGAAGTCTGTCTGACTTTGTAGAAGCCCAGGGTAGCTACTACGCTCAGTGTTACCAGCTCACACAGGACCTACACACCCAACTGGCCAGGGGTGTGTGTGTGTGTGTGTGTGTGTGTGTGTGTGTGTGTGTGTGTGTGTGTGTGTGTGTGTGTGTGTGTGTGTTAACCGCTTTTTGTTTTCTCTCATTGTAGCGCTCCCCCTCTGATCTGCTACAATAACAACTGGCACTTAGAAACTAACCAACCCTCCACAGGTAACCTGCCCTTAGCAACCATTCAGCCCCTAGCAACCTGTGACTCTTCAACAACCAACCAGGCAACTAGCCAACCCTTAGCAACCAACCAGGCAACTAGCCAACCCTTAGCAAGCAACCAGGCAAACAGCCAACCCGTAACAACCACCCAGCCCTCAGCAACATGTGAGTCTTCGACAACCATCCAGGCAACTAGCCAACCCCTATCAACCAACCAGGCGAACAGCCAACCCTTAGCAACCAACCAGGCAGCCAACGGGTCCTCAAAAACCAGCAAGGCCTTGACAAACAACCAGACAAGCAGCCAAATCTTAGCAACCAACTAACCAACTAGTTTAGATTAGTTTATTAGGCAAAAATCATATATAAAGTCAGACTTATTTCCATTTTGGTCTGCTAGTACTCAACAATCATCCAGGCAAACAGCCAACCCCTAGGAACCAACCAGGCAACCAGCCAACCTCTAGAAACCAACCTAGGCAACCAGCCAATCCTTAGAAACCAACCAGGCAACCAGCCAGCCCCTACAAACCAACCAGGCAACCAGCCAACCCCTACAAACCAACCAGGCAACCAGCCAACCCCTACAAACCAACCAGGCAACCAGCCAATCCCTACAAACCAACCAGGCAACCAGCCAACCCCTACAAACCAACCAGGCAACCAGCCAACCCCTACAAACCAACCAGGCAACCGGCCAATCCCTAGAAACCAACCAGGCAACCAGCCAATCCCTAGAAACCAACCAGGCAACCAGCCAATCCCTAGAAACCAACCAGCCAACCGCTACAAACCAACCAGTCAACCAATGGGTCCCCAACAACCAATGTGTCCTCAACCACCAACCAGGTAACTAACCAACCCTTACAAACCAACCAGGCCAGCAATGACTTCCAATAACCAACGAGTCCTCAACAACCAACCAGGCAACCAGCCAACCCTTAGCGACTCACCAGCCCTTAACAACTAACCAGGCAACCAGCCAATCCTTAGCAACTAACCAGGCCCCCAGCCAACCCTTTACAACCAGCTGGGAATCTTTCAAACCCTTAGCAACCAATGACTCATCAACAACCAACGAGTTCTCAAAAACCAACCAGACAACTAGCCAACACTTAGCCACCAACAAGGCAACCAACCAGACAACCAAAGTGTTCTGAACAACTAATGAGTCCTCGACCACCAACCAGGTAACTAACCAGCCTTCGACAACCAATCAGGTAACCAATCTCTAGCAACCTACCGGACAAACAGCCAGCCCTTAGCAACCAATGAGTCGTCAACAAACAACGAGAAATTGACAAACAACCAAGCAACCAGCCAACCCTTGCAAACTAACCAGGCAACCAATGAGTCCCCAACAACCAATGTGTCCTCATCAGGCAACAAACCAACCCTTAGCAACTAACCAGCCCTTGACAACCAACCAGGCAACCAGTCAATCCCTAGCAACCAACCAGGCAACCAGCCAATCAGTGTTAGGGATGTCTTAGATGTTGATATCTACTGTCCTGTCATAACCTGTATGTGTCTATCAGAGCATCCATGTACTCTTTAAGGGAGTTACGTATCCATGTATGTAGTGGTGACCTACAGTATGTGGAGGTTATCTAGATGTATATGTATGTAGGTTACTGTATATGGTGGTGACCTACAGTATGTGGAGGTTATCTAGATGTATATGTATGTAGGTTACTGTATATGGTGGTGACCTACAGTATGTGGAGGTTATCTAGATGTATATGTATGTAGGTTACTGTATATGGTGGTGACCTACAGTATGTGGAGGTTATCTAGATGTATATGTATGTAGGTTACTGTATATGGTGGTGACCTACAGTATGTGGAGGTTATCTAGATGTATATGTATGTAGGTTACTGTATATGGTGGTGACCTACAGTATGTGGAGGTTATCTAGATGTATATGTATGTAGGTTACTGTATATGGTGGTGTAGATCTATATGGTTGCTATAGGCTGTGTCTATCTGGAGACTTAGAAATGGAGGAACACTGACAGCTGTGTTTACATGATGTATTGTGTCGTCTGAAAACAGTATGTGTGATCAAGAGAGGTGGCATTTTGTTGCATATGTAATACGTGTGTGTGTGTGTGTGTGTGTGTGTGTGTGACCCTTCACCTCTATAGGGTGAGGTCATTTTCCATACGGCAACATGTCGTACTTATTCCATAGAAATAAACATACACACACACTTTCAGCCTTGTATATGGTCCCACCAGGCTAAACCGTGTAAATGTTTCCGTCTACAGATGTTTTCAATTGACCCTGCCTGAGAGGACAGCTATACACACACACACACACACACACACACACACACACACACACACACACACACACACACACACACACACACACACACACACACACACACACACACACACACACACACACACACACACACACACACACGACAGCTCCGCCTCGATCTGCTGGTGCTGAGATCTACATGGTTACTCTGGGTTACTGGGACACAGAACACACACACGTTAACTATTGAGGTTTGACTTCCATGTCTCTGAACCTGGCAGGGTTGTTTCAGTGAGATTATAATGGTGTTTCATTATTAACTCTGATCATATTAGATCATCTGGAATGATTTACAATCATATTAAACTGATAATGAGCCTCTGGTGCAGTGTGATGTTTCTGAGCTCTGACTCTATGGCTGCTCTGTTCCCAGTCTGGACCCTGTTCAGACTATGATGTGTGTGTGTGTGTGCGCACACACCCGCCCTCTCTGAGCTGAGGGCCTGTATAAGAGCCAAACGAGAAGTCGGAGTCTTAAATCCGTCCATGGCTGTCCGTATTCCTGGTTTTCCTGTGGCGTTCCCGGTCAAAATAACTGTTTCCTGTGACAATGGAACGTCAGCACGGAGGTCCGACTCCGAACCGTGAGAGAGAGGCCTCCTGTTGAGAGGTTTTATGGACATCCTGTGTGGCTGAGGAAATATGAACCCCAGATCTGCCCTTACACACACACACACACACACACACACACGGACAAAGCTTTACTTAGTATGCTGTTTGGGGATATAACATTTGATAGTATACAAACTTTCAAAAAATTCTAAATAGCATGTTGTACAGTTAATCAATTGTAAATACTTGTATTACGCTACATGTAGGTGAGAATTCTGGTTCGGTATCGGAGATATTTTATGCATCAACAGTTGCATACTTCTCACGGTCTTCTGCAACATGAGTAGGTAGACCTGTGGCGAGGTGAACCTTATCTGGAAGTCCTTGGTCATAGTTTCCACATCTCCATTGAGGGCCCTGTCTTTTGTACACGTACTGGTGAGGAAGGGGGACACAGTCAGGTATGTACACACACACACACACACAACACACACATGCTTATTGGATCGTGCAGGAAGAGCAACGGCATGACGCCACCAAAACATTCCCATCTAAAATAGTCGGTGAATCATTTCTATGTCTGATTGAGCAGACTGTTGTCTAACCTGCTAGCAGCAGGTAGGTGACCACAGCTGACATCAGGGGATCCTTCACCAAGCAAGTTATTATATCGTAAAGTAATTTAGCAAACAGTGACTTACAGTAGTGAGTGCATATATTTAATACTCTTTATGTACTGGTCCCCCGTGGGAATTGAACCGACAACCCTGGTTTTGCAAGTGCCATGCGCTATCTGCTGAGCCACATTTATTGATTTCTACAAAACCAATAAAACAGTCCAGCCCAAAAATGAAACTTATCTGATGTTCTTGTTTTAACCTTGACTTTTTCATGACGTGTCTCTTGTACACTTACTGCTTAACTGAGCTGTGTGTATATAAGTCGGGGGTCTGAGCCTCATAAAGTGCATCATATCTGAAGAGGTATTGTTTCAGAATGAGGGGTGCTGTAGCTCTGTTGGTGTTGCTGTTCTGTCTGTCTGGGGCATGGACTCAGGAGGAGAGTGTTCTGTCTGTCTGGGGCATGGACTCAGGAGGAGAGTGAAGGGTGTTCTGTCTGTCTGGGGCATGGACTCAGGAGGAGAGTGTTCTGTCTGTCTGGGGCATGGACTCAGGAGGAGAGTGGAGGGTGTTCTGTCTGTCTGGGGCATGCACTCAGGAGGAGAGTGGAGGGTGTTCTGTCTGTCTGGGGCATGGACTCAGGAGGAGAGTGGAGGGTGTTCTGTCTGTCTGGGGTATGGACTCAGGAGGAGAGTGGTGGGTGTTCTGTCTGTCTGGGGCATGGACTCAGGAGGAGAGTGGAGGGTGTTCTGTCTGTCTGGGGAATGGACTACGGAGGAGAGTGGAGGGGTCAGAGAGAGTGACATCACTCAACAGGGACACAGTGCAGGGAGAGAGCAGGGTGAGTGAGGTTCAGATGGAGAGACAACCAACGAACAGACCACCACCGCCCCTGACATCTGGACTGAGATGAAGAAGCTGAGAGACATGGGGCACAACCTGGGAACCATCGTAGTGGAGCAGAGAGAGAAGCTGAGGAACATGGTGCACAACCTGGGAACCATCGTAGTGGAGCAGAGAGAGAAGCTGAGGAACATGGTGCACAACCTGGGAACCATCGTAGTGGAGCAGAGAGAGAAGCTGAGGAACATGGTGCACAACCTGGGAACCATCGTAGTGGAGCAGAGAGAGAAGCTGAGGAACATGGTGCACAACCTGGGAACCATCGTAGTGGAGCAGAGAGAGAAGCTGAGGAACATGGTGCACAACCTGGGAACCATCATAGTGGAGCAGAGAGAGGAGCTGAGGAACATGGTGCACAACCTGTGAACCATTGTAGTGGAGCAGAGAGAGAAGCTGAGGAACATGGTGCACACCTGGGAACCATCATAGTGGAGCAGAGAGAGAAGCTGAGGAACATGGTGCACAACCTGGGAACCATCATAGTGGAGCAGAGAGAGAAGCTGAGGAACATGGTGCACAACCTGGGAACCATCGTAGTGGAGCAGAGAGAGAAGCTGAGGAACATGGTGCACAACCTGGGAACCATCGTAGTGGAGCAGAGAGAGAAGCTGAGGAACATGGTGCACAACCTGGGAACCATCGTAGTGGAGCAGAGAGAGAAGCTGAGGAACATGGTGCACAACCTAGGAACCATCGTAGTGGAGCAGAGAGAGGAGCTGAGGAACATGGTGCACAACCTGGGAACCATCGTAGTGGAGCAGAGAGAGAAGCTGAGGAACATGGTGCACAACCTGGGAACCATCATAGTGGAGCAGAGAGAGGAGCTGAGGAACATGGTGCACAACCTGTGAACCATTGTAGTGGAGCAGAGAGAGAAGCTGAGGAACATGGTGCACAACCTGGGAACCATCATAGTGGAGCAGAGAGAGAAGCTGAGGAACATGGTGCACAACCTGGGAACCATCATAGTGGAGCAGAGAGAGAAGCTGAGGAACATGGTGCACAACCTGGGAACCATCATAGTGGAGCAGAGAGAGGAGCTGAGGAACATGGTGCACAACCTGGGAACCATCGTAGTGGAGCAGAGAGAGAAGCTGAGGAACATGGTGCACAACCTGGGAACCATCGTAGTGGAGCAGAGAGAGGAGCTGAGGAACATGGAGGTCAGACTGACAGCCAATGAGGCTGAGGCAAAGGAGCAGAGAAACACAGTGACCGACCTTAGGGTGGAGCTGATGGTCACTAAGAATGGACTGGAGAACAATAATGCAGATAAATATCTATATGTTGAATCAATATTTCAAAAATATTTTATATAGATTGTATTGTAATTTGCACTGTACTATGTATTAGACCTAGATATTGTGTGTATGTGCTGATATGTAGGCTGTTTTAAATGTATGCATTTCAGTCCTTGACTAATAATGTTCTGTACTATGCATTCTGTCATGTTTCATGTGGACCCCAGGAAGAGTAGCTGATGGTTTTCCAGCGGCTAATAGGGATCCTAATATATACCCCCCTCCCAAAAACAAAAAAAATGGATATCTTTGGATAAGTGGTGTAGTGTGTCCTTAACCCTGGAGGCCAGACTGAGCACCAGTGAGAGAGAGCTGACCACCACTAGGAATGATGTTGAGGAACTGAAGAGACAGAACACAGGTAATGAAAGGAAGGGATGTTGTTCTGTTATATGTGGAAATAAATATGTAAAAATATAATGATTTGAATCTCCTTCTACCCCTGGAGGCCAGACTGCCGGTGAGAGGAGCTGACCACAGAGATTTTTTTTAAAACGACTATGGAGCTGAAGAGGTTTCAAGTAAAACAACGGTCATTCAGGATCCAGAATCAGTCATTGAGAGAGGAGTTATTTCTCACATGATTGTTGACATCTAAGGCCTGTCTCTGTTGTTGTTCTGATATACACTACATATAAAAGTATGTGGACACCCTTTCAAATGAGTGGATTCTGCTATTTCAGCCACACCCGTTGCTGACAAGTGTATAAAATTGAGCACACCGCCATGCAATCTCCATAGACAAACATTGGCAGTGGAATGGCCTTACTGAAGAACTCAGTGACTTTAAACGTGGCACAGTCATAGGATGCCACCTTTCCAACAAGTCAGTTCATCAAATTTCTGCCCTGCTAGAGCTGCCCCGGTCAACTGTAAGTGCTGTTATTGTGAAGTGGAAACGTCTAGCAACAACAACGGCTCAGCTGCGAACTGATAGGCCACACAAGCTCACAGAACGGAACTGCCAAGTGCTGAAGTGCATGGCAAAGTCCTCGGTTGCAACACTCACTACTGACTTCCAAACTGCCTCTGGAAGCAACGTCAGCACAATAACTGTTGGTCGGGAGCGTCATGAAATGGGTTTCCATGGCCGGGCAGCCGCACACAAGCCTAAGATCACCATACGCAATGCAAAGCATCGGCTGGAGTGGTGTAAAGCTCGCCGCAGTTGGACTCTGGAGCAGTGGAAATGCGTTCTCTGGAGTGATGAATCACGCTTCACCATCTGCCAGTCAGATAAACAAATTTGGCTTTGGCGGATGCCAGGAGAATGCTACCTGCCTGAGTGCATAGTGCCAACTGTAAAGTTTGGTGGAGGAGGAATAATGGTCTGGGTTGTTTTTCATGGTTCGGGCTAGGCCCGTTAGTTCCAGTGAAGGAAAATCTTAACACTACAGCATACAATGTCATTCTAGACAATTCTGTGCATTCAAGTTTGTGGCAACAGTAGGGGAAGGCCCTTTCCTGTTTCAGCTTTACAATGCCCCCATGCACAAAGCGAGGTCCATACAGAAGTGGTTTGTCGAGATCAGTGTGGAATAACTTGACTGGCCTGCCCAGAGCCCGGACCTCAACCACATCGAGCACCTTTGGGATGAACTGGAACGGCGACTGTGATCCAGGCCTAATCGCCCAACATCGGTGCCCGACCTCTCCAATGATCTTGTGGCTGAATGGAAGCAATGTTCCAACATCTAGTGGAAAGCCTTCCTAGAAGAGTGGAGGCTGTTATAGCAGCAAAGGGGGGCCAACTCCATATTAATGCCCATGATTTTGGACTGAGATATTCGACGAGCAGGTGTCCACATACTTTTGGTCATGTAGTGTACATCATCTAAAGGACAGAACAAAGTGAATGCTCTCTAACTGGGACAGTGTTTCCTCTCCTGTGTTCACAAACAGACCAAAGGTAGCTTTCTCTGCTGGTTTCACTGATTCAGGAGCTGTAGGCCCATTCAATACTGAAACCACACTGGTATACTCCAGGGTCATCACCAACATCGGCAAGGCCTACAGTCCGATTACAGGTAACTTTCACCGAGTGACAGCCGGGAGAAAAGCTGTTTCTGTCTGTCCTTCCGTGTGCCAGAATTGAAGTGGAGAAAAGTAGAGTTGACCCCTCTCTTCTTGTCCTCTGCTGCAGGTGCCTTCACAGCACCAGTGGGAGGAGTCTACTACATCAGATTCACTGCTTCTCATACTGGGAGTTCAGAGTTCATGGGTATATCCAGGTCCAAGAATGGGCAGAGCATCATGTACAGCCCTGGGAATAATGCTGGAGGTTATGAGGCACTGTCTGATGGACTCAGCCTTGAGCTAGAGGAAGGGGATGTGGTGTACATGCCTCTCCCTTTAGGGAACAGGCTCGTTGATAGCAGAGTAAATCACAACACCTTCAGTGGCTTCCTGCTCTTCACTGTGTGAGAACATCATGGATGCTGTAATGGTCTAATGTGAGCCAAAATGGCTCCTCTTACTTCTATCAATAAAAACGTCTTGAAAACAAGTAGAATTGTGCATCTTTTGTAAAGTACTGATCCAAAGACCGAAGAGTCGTCATTATGGGTCAGGTGTTTGCAGTAAAGGACAAAACATAAAAAACTATGCTAAAACATTGAAATATCTTCATTTACATCCTGCTATTTTGTTAAACCTACTACACACACTTTCCAAATTGTTAGTATGTTATGTTGTACGGTTAGTCAATTGTAAATACTGTTAGTGAGCTGTATGTAGGAGAGAATTCTGGTTCAGTTCGTTATAGATAATTTCCTAAACAACAGTTGCAGCCTTCTCACGGTCTTATACAACACGGACTGAGTTGACCTGCTTGCGAGGCCAGTCTTATCAGAATGTCCCTGGCTATAGTTTCCATTTCTCCATTGAGTGACCTGTCTCCCGTGCATGTGCTGCTTAGGAAAGAACACATAGACACACAGTCAAACACACACTATTGTTTTTCAAGGAAGAGCAACAACATTCCGTCACCAAAACATTCCCATTTCGGTGTGAAAAAGCACCCTGCTTTTAAGCGCAGCAACATTCCAACCCGATAGCAGCAGGTAGTTGACAACAGCTGACGTCAGGGGATCCTTCACTAAACAACAGGTGCAGCCGTCTCACAGTCTTATACAACATTGATAGAGCTGAACAGCCCCAAAATGTGATCAAATCTTCTTGTTTTAACCTTGACCTTTTAATGACGTGTCTCTTGTACACTTCCTGCTTAACTGAGCTGTGTGTATATAAGTCGGGGGTCTGAGCCTCATAAAGTGCATCATATCTGAAGAGGTATTGTTTCAGAATGAGGGGTGCTGTAGCTCTGCTGGTGTTGCTGTTCTGTCTGTCTGGGGCATGGACTCAGGAGGAGAGTGGAGGGGGCAGAGAGAGTGGCATCACTCAACAGGGACACAGTGCAGGGAGAGAGAGCCGAGGGAGCGAAGCTACAGAGGTGACCGGCGAATGTACGACCATGCAACCTGACATCTGGGATGAGATGAAGGCGCTGAGAGACATGGTGATGGAGCAGAGAGAGAAGCTGAGGACCATGGAGGGCAGAGTGACAGCCTGTGAGGGTGAGGTAGAGACACAGAAGAGCACAGTGATGGACCTAAGAATCGAGCTGATGGTCACTAAGGCCAAAGTGGCGGAACTGGAGAAAGAGAATGCAGGTAACATTGGTCTATATATACTGAACAAAAATATAAATGCAACATGCAACAACTTCAACAATTCTACTGAGTTACAGTTAATATAAGGAAATCAGTCAATTGAAATAAATTCATTAGGCCCAGATCTATGGATTTTACATGACTGGGCAGGGACGCAGCCATGGGTGGGCCTGGCCCCCAAGTGGGTGGGCCTATACCTTCCCAGGCCCACTGGGAAGCCAGGCCCAGCCAATCAGAATTAGTTTTTTTCCCGCACAAAAGGGCTTTATTACAGACAGAAATACTCCTCAGTTTCATCAGCTGTCCGGGTGGCTGGTCTCAGATGATCCCTCAGATGAAGAAGAAGCCAGATGTGGAGGTCATGGGCTGGCGTTTTTACACGTGGTCTGCGGTCGTGAGACCGGTTGGATGTGCTGCCAAATTCTCTAAAACAACGTTGGAGGCGGCTTATGGTAGAGACATGAACATTCAATTCTCTGGCAACAGCTCTGGTGGACATTCCTGCAGTCAGACATCTGTGGCATTGTGTTGTGACAAAACTGCACATTTTAGAGTGCCCTTTTATTGTCCCCAGCACAAGGTGCACCTGTGTAATGATCATGCTGTTTAATCAGCTCCTATATATGCCACACCTGTTAGGTGGATGGATTATCTTGGCAAAGGAGAAATGCTCACTAACAGGGATGTAAACAAATTTGTGCACAACATTTGAGAGAAATAAGCTTTTTGTGAGCATGGAACATTTCTGGGATCTTTTATTTCAGCTCATGAAACATGGGACCAACACTTTACATGTTGCGTTTATATTTTTGTTCTGTATATATTAGTTGAATCAATATCATTACTAAACCTCAAAGCATATTTCATATTTTGCTGGTGGAAAATTGATGTGTCTTTGATCTTCTTCAGCCCTGGAGGCCAGACTGAGTGCCAGTGAGAGAGAGCTGACCACCACTAGGAATGATGTTGAGGAACTGAAGAGACAGAACACAGGTAATGAAAGATCCAGACCCGGCCATTGAGAGAAGAGCTACAGATCACATGGCTCACATCTAACGGTTCACCCTGCTGTTGTTTCAGTCACGGAGCATCCCACTGCACCATCATCGCGGGGACAGAACAGAGTGAATGCTCTCTAAGTGGGACTGTGTGTTTCCTCTCCTGTGTTCACAGACAGACCAAAAGTGGCTTTCTCTGCTGCTGGTTTGAACAATGGACCCATAGGTCCCTTCAATACTGACGCCAACCTGGTCTACACCAGAGTCATCACCAATATCGGCAAGGCCTACAGCCCGATTACAGGTAAGCTACCTGTTTCTGTCCAGAGGTGTCCTGCCGTGTGCCAGAATTGAAGTGGAGAAAAGTAGAGTTGACCCCTCTCTTCTTGTCCTCTGCTGCAGGTGCCTTCACAGCACCAGTGAGAGGAGTCTACTACATCAGATTCACCGCTGCTCAACATGGGCGTGGTTCAGATTACATGGGTATATACATGTTAAAGAATGGGCAGGCGATTATGTCTAACTATCATTACAATAGCCATGGATACTGGATCCATTTATCTAATGGAGTCATTCTGGAGCTGGAGCAGGGAGACGTGGTGTACATGCGTCTCCCTGCGAGCTTCAGGCTCTATGACGACACAAAAAATCAAAACATCTTCAGTGGCTTCCTGCTTTTCACCGTGTGAGAACATCAGAAGTACTGTGATGGTCTCGTGTGAAGAAGAGTTTGTATGTCAGGGCCTCGTGGAGCCATCTTACGATCAATAAACACATCTTGAAAAAGGGGAGAAGAATCGCACGTCTTTTGTAACGCTAAGATGTAAAGATCTAAGAGTTATCATTGTGAGCCAGGTTTACTAAGTGACAATACACCAGAAACAACGCTAAATCACACACTATACTGACCTGTACACTACCGAACTGCTCCCTCTCTCCACCCCTCTGCATTGAAGACCAGAGGCAGGGGCCCAAATCACAACGTTGAACAACTCTCATTTATATGTTAACAATGTCTGAGGTCACTGGGCTATTCATAGCACGGTTTTACTCACTCATTAAGTTTTATATGACTGTTGTTATTGTTTTAAGTCATATTCTTAGCCTCT
>NC_042962.1:51539150-51611650 GCF_901001165.1 Salmo trutta | reverse complement strand
CACTCCTTCATTTCTTCCCTTGTTCTTTTGTCTCTCAGTTTCTCTCCTTGACCTGCTCCCCCTTTTCTCTCTCTGTTTCACTTGATCACCTGAGACCTACATTCTAGAGGTGGCCTGTATGGCTGACTGTTGATTGACAGTGTGGGGTCTGGTTCTCTCTCCAGGGGACTCCCCTGTGACCACCTGCCAGGCTACAGACCTCTCTCGCTGGAACAAACTCTTCGTGGCTCTGGAGGACTCCCACCAGAGGGATATGATGCTGATGGAAGCCCTGGAGCAACGCTGTGGAACCCCGGGAGTCTGTCAGCAGTGCCTGCCCGCCATCGAGGCAGTTTGCCGGGGGCAGGCAGAGCAGGCGAGCCCCAGGCTCCATCGAGGCCTAGTGGAGCTGAAGGAGGAGGTAACAGAACGAGAGGGGAGGATGAATTCTTCACTACAGCAGATCAGACAGGAGGGAGCAGAAAGTTATGGGAGGATGATGGCTGTGTTACATCATCTCGTTCAGAACAGTAGAGAGCAGAACCATAGACTACATCGATTGGAGGAGAGTAAGCTGAGAGGGGAGGTGACAGAAGGGGCTGGATCTATAGGAGCCGGGCATAGAGAAGCAGAGCCAATCAGGACAGGGCATAAAGAGAATGGGTTTAGGGGAGGGGCTTAATGGGACAGGTGTTCCAATAGGGACGAGGCCTGGCAGTGTAAGGGTGGGTCTCGGACTGGGTTTGGGCATGAAGCTGTTCCCGTCAAGCACAAAGAAACAGGAAGTGGCATCATCGCCATCATCGGACCCGGGAAAGATTGAGCGGGCGGCCTCTGGTTGCTATAGCGATGGAACTGCAGAAGGCGCAGACCCAGCTGGGCCTAATATCCTCTGTAGGGAACGAAGGATGAAAAAAGACGAGGAGATATTAAAGGAAGGATGTCTGATGGATATTGTCCTCTATCAGGGACTGAATTAAAACTAAAATATAAACGGATTGAAATTTTGCACACTAACATATCACCTTTTTATACATTAGTAAAGCAAGACAATCGCCTTGAAATATGTTTAGTATTCTTTTTAAATTCTGTTTAATTAAAGGAAATGCTTGTCCAAGTGATGAATAAAGATTTGTTCAACCTTTTAATTGGTGGAAAGGGTTCCTTCTGTCTTTAGTTATACACCCACCATCTTTAGCAGGGAAACACCTGTCATCAAGGACATCGTGGACAATAACAGGAGTGTCTCAGACACTGTTGACATCTCAGCTATAATCAGACACAGTCCTCTTTCTCATTACGGAGTTTATACACTTTTAATAAACGCTATAGGATTTTAGAAGTTTTGCCTGACATAACACAGTGACTGCGATTTCTCCTGACTGTGTGTGGGTGACATGAAGAGAGTTTTCCATATAAAGTAGCAGCCAGCTGGAGGGTTGGCTTGTAGGAGGAGGGTGTGTTTGGAAACGGTCAGCTTTTCTCTCTTTTATTCAAGACCTAGTTTCAAAATGTCCCAGGGTTCAAGGTATGTGAATCCCACCATCCTGGTTTACATGCATTGTGACCTGACACAATGATAGACGAGATTTATTTTACCAGGTAAGTTGACTGAGAACACATTCTTATTTACAGCAACAACCTGGGGAATAGTTTCAGGGGAGAGGAGGGGGATGAATGAGCCAATTGTAAGCTGAGGATGATTAGGTGGCCATGATGGTATGAGGGCCAGATTGGGAATTTAGCCAGGACACCAGGGTTACCCCCCCTACTCTTATGATAAGTGCCATGGGATCTTTACTGACCACAGAGAGTCAGGACACCCATTTAACATTCCATCCGAAAGACAGCACCCTACACAGAGCAGTGTCCCCAATCACTGGGATATTTGTTTTTTTAGACCAGAGGAAAGCGTGCCTCCTACTAACCCTCCAAAACCTCTTCCAGCAGCATCTGGTCTCCCATCCAGGGACTGACCAGGACCAACCCTGTTTAGCTTCAGAAGCAAGCCAGCAGTGGGATGCAGGGTGGTATGCTGCTGGCTGAGATGAGGAGAGGAGAGGTAAAGAGAGGAGAGAAGCGGGGAGGTTGTTATTAGTCTTAATCACAGCTTCCACTCACATACAGCTGCTATCAGATGGAGAGATACACTCCCCCTCCTCTCTCTCCCATCCTCCTCTCTCCCATCACACTCTTCTTGCACCCTCCTCTCTCTCCCACCCCTCTCTCCCATCCTCCTCTCTCCCATCACACTCCTCTCTCTCCCACCCTCCTCTCTCCCATCCTCCTCTCTCCCATCACACTCCTCTCTCTCCCATCCTCCTCTCTCCCATCACACCCTTCTCTCTCCCACCCTCCTCTCCCACCCTCCTCTCTCCCATCCTCCTCTCTCCCATCACACCCTTCTCTCTCCCACCCTCCTCTCTCCCACCCTTCTCTCTCCCACCCTCCTCTCTCCCATCACACTCCTCTCTCTCCCATCCTCCTCTCTCCCATCACACCCTTCTCTCTCCCACCCTCCTCTCTCCCATCACACCCTCCTCTCTCCCATCCTCCTCTCTCCAATCACACCCTCCTCTCTCCCATCCTCCTCTCTCCCATCACACTCCTCTCTCTCCCATCCTCCTCTCTCCCATCACACCCTTCTCTCTCCCACCCTCCTCTCTCCCATCCTCCTCTCTCCCATCACACTCCTCTCTCTCCCATCCTCCTCTCTCCCATCACACCCTTCTCTCTCCCACCCTCCTCTCTCCCAACCTCCTCTCTCCCATCCTCCTCTCTCCCATCACACCCTTCTCTCTCCCACCCTTCTCTCTCCCACCCTCCTCTCTCCCATCCTCCTCTCTCCCATCACACTCCTCTCTCTCCCATCCTCCTCTCTCCCATCCTCCTCTCTCCCATCACACCCTTCTCTCTCCCACCCTCCTCTCTCCCATCCTCCTCTCTCCCATCCTCCTCTCTCCCATCACACCCTTCTCTCTCCCACCCTTCTCTCTCCCACCCTCCTCTCTCCCATCCTCCTCTCTCCCATCACACCCTTCTCTCTCCCACCCTCCTCTCTCCCACCCCTCCTCTCTCCCACCCTTCTCTCTCCCACCCTCCTCTCTCCCATCCTCCTCTCTCCCATCACACTCCTCTCTCTCCCACCCTCCTCTCTCCCACCCTTCTCTCTCCCATCCTCCTCTCTCCCATCACACTCCTCTCTCTCCCATCCTCCTCTCTCCCATCCTCCTCTCTCCCACCCTTCTCTCTCCCACCCTCCTCTCTCCCACCCTCCTCTCTCCCATCCTCCTCTCTCCCATCACACCCTTCTCTCTCCCACCCTTCTCTCTCCCACCCTCCTCTCTCCCATCCTTCTCTCTCCCACCCTCCTCTCTCACATCCTCCTCTCTCCCATCCTCCTCTCTCCCATCACACTCCTCTTGCACCCTTCTTTTCTCACCCTCACCCTCACCCTCTCCCTCCCTCTGTCTATCTCTCTCGCTCTCCCTCCCTCTGTCTGTCTGTCTGTCTGTCTGTCTGTCTGTCTGTCTGTCTGTCTCTCTCTCTCTCTCCCTCCCTCTGGCTGTCTGTCTGTCTCTCTCTCTCTCTCTCTCTCTCCCTCCCTCTGGCTGTCTGTCTCTCTTGCTCTCTCTCCCTCCCTCTGGCTGTCTGTCTCTCTCACTCCCCCCCTCCCTCTGTCTGTCTGTCTGTCTGTCTGTCTGTCTGTCTGTCTGTCTGTCTGTCTGTCTCCCTCCCTCCCTCCCTCCCTCCCTCTGGCTGTCTGTCTCTATAGTTGGCATTGATCACTTTGGCTGACCCTCAGCTGGCTAGCATAGTCAGTGACACTTTACCATGTGAAACTCAGCCAACACACACACACACACACACACACGCGCACACACACACACAGTCAGTAGAAGAGAGCAAATCACAGTAACACAGTAAGGTTTTAATATGACATCACACTATCACAATAGCCAGTAAGACAACACAGTATTGGCACTTCACAACAATTACAACAACTACAATACAAAATAGATACATTTACTATTCACATTGGACTAGGTAGATGTTTTCCCTAACCACTGATACAGGGTCAGATATCTTGACACCTCCTAATGGTTAAGGTAAGGATTGGAGTTGGTGTATCTGATTCTAGATCTGTGGTTAAAGACAGCTATTTTAGCTCAAGCATTAACATTCACCATAGAGTCCTTTTATATACACACTGACCTCAGAGAGAGAGAGACAGAGAGAGAGAGAGAGACAGTGAGAGAGAGAGAGAGAGAGAGAGAGAGAGAGAGAGAGAGACAGTGAGACAGTGAGAGAGAGAGAGAGAGAGAGAGAGAGAGAGAGAGAGAGAGACAGTGAGAGAGAGAGAGAGAGAGAGAGACAGTGAGAGAGAGAGAGAGAGAGAGAGAGAGAGAGCACAAAACCCCTGGGAAAAGAGAGATAGACAGAAACATAGAAGGGGAGTGGTCTATTTGATTGGCAAGTCCAGAATCTTTGTGCGTGCATGTCTCCTTGCGTGTGTGTGTGTGTGTGTGTGTGTGTGTGTGTGTGTGTGTGTGTGTGTGTGTGTGTGTGTGTGTGTGTGTGTGTGTGTGTGTGTGTGCGTGTGCGCGTGTGTGCTATTTAATTGGTGAGTCCAGGATCTCTTCATACTCTTCTCTCTGTTTCCTCCCACTTCCTCGAGAGGGGAGGAGCTTCACTGTAACAAGCCAACCCACGCTCGCCACCACCACCACACCCCCTATGACCTCACACACTGAGGGAACCAATGGCACAACAGCGATCTCCAGCATCATAGCGACCGGTACTTCCAGACCCTGAGTAGCCGACACCAAAGCTGGGTGAAGTCGGGTGAGGCCATGGGTCACCCCCACGAACCCCCCAGCAGAGCACACAGCTACCCCCAGGACGACGCACCAAGCCTGGAGACTGGCCGGCCACACGGGCCCCTGTTGGAGGAGAAGCATGGAGACTGCGGTGCTCAGACAGCCGGTCCAACTGACAGTGAACAGAGCGGTGCCGACACTGACCCGTTCCTTCAGAGAGCGGTACATTACTAGAGCCAGAGACATCCATAGTCCTGCGAGAACAGTCAGGGACCAACCAAACGCTTCCCGCCAGAACTGGGCTGACTGTTGTGCCGGTGTCCCCCCATTGGGCATCCCTGACCCGGTCCCGTTGTTGTTCTGATCCAGCCCTGTTGGGTTAGGAACTAGCACCAGACCCAGTCCTAACACGCCTGTCGCTACGGTGACCAGGTCCACCAATCCCAGCCGCTCGTCCAGGAGCAACAACGCCAGAGTGGCCGACAGCACGGTGGTCGCCAGGCGCCAGGTTGTCAACATGGCCTCGTCGTCGCCGAGGGAGACAAAGGATAAGGACGAGTAAGCGCAGCAGAGGGAGAAGGAGTGAGTCAGACCGTACAGGAGCAGCTTCCGCCGATAGCCCTTTGAGCCAAAGGCCGTCTCCGCCCGTTTCATTGGTACAGTCCCATAGAGCAGCTGGAGGACGGATCGCACCAAGAGGAGAGTTAAGGGTGGGAGGTTAAAGTGTGAGGCGGCCAGGCGCGTCAGAACACACACACATCCGTGGGCCAGACCCGCCAAGACCACACTGGCCCACGTGAGCCGAGACGCAGAGACAGACGCCTCGCTGAAACTCGCCAGCTGCTCCCCTACTCCCCCTCCTGCACCCTTCCCTCCTCCCTCCACCCCCCCCTCGCCTCCCCCCATGGGAGGTCGAGGGGGTGTGTCTTTGTTTTTGTCCTTCCCTCCGAACAGAGCGCCGGCCTTTCCTGTCCACTTCCTGGTTCCTGTCAGCTGTTTCGTGTCCGAGGTCTCCTCCAGGAAGGAGCCGAAGTCCTCGAAGGAGGGAGCGTCATCGTACCCCTCATCTCCGGGCTGGGGGAAGTGTGTGTGTGTGTGGGGTGTGTGTGGGGCGTACTTGGCGGTGACGGTGTGAGGGTGGATCTTCACCCGTTTCTTGGAGCCGTCCAGGAGGTGAGTGGATTCCATGGTTACTCGCCTGTAGGGAGGAGAGGTGAGGACAGAAGTTAGACGCAGACACCGACACACTCCTCAGACAGAAACAGAGGGGTTTAACCTAATGGCATTGTCTTCCGAACGCATTGCCATGAACTATCTATGAGTGCAGATGGAGTCGCCGCGCTATCTGACGTCAGACAACGGCCAAACAGCCCTCTGTGTCTGCCAGGTGACTCTGTTCTGACGCAGAGGATGCTGCTGCAGTAGACAGGACACACACCTTCTACACTATACACAGACAGTAGACACACACCTTCTACACTATACACAGACAGTAGACACAGACCTTCTACATTATACACAGACAGTAGACACACACCTTCTACACTATACACAGACAGTAGAAACACACCTTCTACACTATACACAGACAGTAGACACACACCTTCTACACTATACACAGACAGTAGAAACACACCTTCTACACTATACACAGACAGTAGACACACACCTTCTACACTATACACAGACAGTAGAAACACACCTTCTACACTATACACAGACAGTAGAAACACACCTTCTACACTATACACAGACAGTAGATACACACCTTCTACACTATACACAGACAGTAGAAACACACCTTCTACACTATACACAGACAGTAGATACACACCTTCTACACTATACACAGACAGTAGAAACACACCTTCTACACTATACACAGACAGTAGACACACACCTTCTACACTATACACAGACAGTAGACACACACCTTCTACAATATACACAGACAGTAGACACACACCTTCTACACTATACACAGACAGTAGACACACACCTTCTACACTATACACAGACAGTAGACACACACCTTCTACAATATACACAGACAGTAGACACACACCTTCTACACTATACACAGACAGTAGACACACACCTTCTACACTATACACAGACAGTAGACACACACCTTCTACACTATACACAGACAGTAGAAACACACCTTCTACACTATACACAGACAGTAGACACACACCTTCTACACTATACACAGACAGTAGACACACACCTTCTACACTATACACAGACAGTAGACACACACCTTCTACACTATACACAGACAGTAGACACACACCTTCTACACTATACACAGACAGTAGACACACACCTTCTACACTATACACAGACAGTAGACACACACACCTTCTACACTATACACAGACAGTAGACACACACCTTCTACTCTATACACAGACAGTAGAAACACACCTTCTACACTATACACAGACAGTAGACACACACCTTCTACACTATACACAGACAGTAGACACACACCTTCTACACTATACACAGACAGGAGACACACACCTTCTACACTATACACAGACAGTAGACACACACCTTCTACACTATACACAGACAGTAGACACAGACCTTCTACACTATACACAGACAGTAGACACACACCTTCTACACTATACACAGACAGTAGACACACACCTTCTACTCTATACACAGACAGGAGACACACACCTTCTACACTATACACAGACAGTAGACACACACCTTCTACACTATACACAGACAGTAGACACACACCTTCTACACTATACACAGACAGTAGACACACACCTTCTACACTATACACAGACAGTAGACACACACCTAAGTAAATGTACAGTCTGTTTTATGAGACAGACCGGGTTTGAGCGCAGGTCGTCTGAGTGTGGCCCCCAGGACTATGTTACCCACTGAGCTATGTACAGAAAGAGCTGCTGCAGGTTTTCAGGTGTCAGGCATGGTTACTCATGGTTACTCAATCACTGTTCTATTAAGGACAGCATGCTGTCTGGCTGGCTGTCTGGCTGGCTGGGTGATGACTAAAAAGATGCCACGAGTCTGTGTGGTGGGGTGCGCGCACGTGTCAACTTGTCACTGTGCGAGAGAGATGAGTGTGTGTCTTGTCAAGGTTACACACACGGTCCGTGCTGGATTTATGATTGGAACGAGGCGCGTACCCGCGCACAGGAAGTAATGCTGTACGCGGCAGGACAAATAATCACAACAATTACAGAAACCACAAAATAAACAGAAAATGGCCCCACAGCGGTATGTTCGATACCGTGTCAGTCAGCCTACTATTACACGGTAAATCTTCCCTGCTCGCGCGTAGGTTGATTACTAAATCAACTGATATTTGTAACGACTACCAGAAACTCACCTGCTGTATTGTGTCAATACGGTACCCTCCGCTCATTCACCGAACAAATGTCTTCTGTCAGATCAGGGAAAGAGGCATCCTTCCACCCTCTTCGCTCCTCCTGGGTGGTTTGGCGTGCCTCCAAGGTTACCAGTCGCCCGACAGGTCTATCTGGCTCCTCCAACCGCCGGTAGAGCACTGTTGTCGACCACAGGGGTAGCGAGTGTCGGTGATAAAAATCCTTCCTCCTTCTCTGTCTCCCGATCCCTCACCCTCCCTCTCTCACTCACACACACACACAGCAGCTGCGCTTCTCAGCCTGCCCGACCGTGGAGAGAGAGAGAGAGAGAGGAGGGAACGATGTCATTATGTTAAAGCATGCGACCAAAAAAATCATCATCATCATAAACACTGACCACTGTCAGTCATCTTTGTGTGTGTGTGTGTGTGTGTGTGTGTGTGTATGTATGCACGCGTTTGTGTCTGTGTGCGCGTTTATGTATGCACGCACGCACAAACACACGCACAAACTCGCGTACACACACAGACACAGATCTGCTCCCAGCAGGGAACTAATGGTCCTTCTCTATCCCACATCTATATTTCATCACATTCTCAATGCTCCTCTGCTGTAGGGACTGATGATAGTCTCTCTCTCTCTCTCTCTCTGACTTTCTCTCTCCTGGTTTGTCATTATATGTGTGTTTGTGTGTGTGCCTGCTGCATGCAAGCATGTGTTTGTGTCATGGCTTGTACCCCATACCAGTAATTACCTCTTCCTCTAGCTGCATGCAGTCTATAGTTTGTCCCTAAGGCTGGTTGGCAGACAGACAGGGAGACAGACAGGGAGACAGGAAGCAGTCTATTAGTGAGACCAGACCTGCCATATGGGTAACCCACTAACACAGCACTTTTTCTACAGTAATGAGTAGTGTATTATCTTCCTGTCTGTCTGTCTGTCTGTCTAACTGACAGACAGGAAGATAATACACTACACAGACAGACAGACAGACAGACAGACAGACAGACAGACAGACAGACAGACAGACAGACAGACAGACAGACAGACAGACTCAGCAGGGAAGAGCTCTGGGTTGGAGGAGAGGGGTGCTATGGCTCTATTCAATCCAACAGCTGTAATATAATCTGTCTGTCTGTCTGTCTGCCTGCCTGCCTTTCTGTCCATCCGTCCGCCCGCTTAACAGACAGTATGTGTTAGGTTGCTTCTCGGGAGGAAATATGCTCTGTTTCTATGGCAACTGTGAAGAGGAGACCGCTATAAGCGTTTTATGGGATTATTCAATAACTATATTGTGGAGAAGTTTACCAATGGAGGGAGGGAGGGAGGGAGGGAGGGAGGGAGGGAGGGAGGGAGGGAGGGAGAAGGCAAGAAGGGCCTTCTATGCTATCAAAAGAAACATACAATTTGACATACCAATTTGGATCTGGCGAAAAATACTTTAATCAGTTATAGAACCCATTGCCCTTTATGGTTGTGAGGTCTGGGGTCCGCTCACCAAACCAAGAATTCACAAAATAGGACAAACACCAAATTAAGACTCAGCATGCAGAATTCTGCAAAAATATCCACCGTGTAACAACGTAAAACACCAAATAAATTCTACAACCACCTAAAAGGAAGTGATTCCAAAACCTATTCTATGGCCTATTTATTGCCTACCTCCTCACGCCATTTGCACACACTGTATATAGACTTCTTTTTTTCTATTGTGTTATTGACTGTACGTTTGTTTACTCCATGTGTAACTGTGTTGTTGTTTGTGTCGCACTGTTTTGCTCTATCTTGGCCAGGTCGCAGTTGTAAATGAGAACTTGTTCTCAACTGGCTACCTGGTTAAATAAAGGTGAAAAAATAAAGAAATAACAAAGCCATCCCCTAAAGAGAAATGAACCTGGAGTCCCCTAAGCATGCTGGTCCTGGGGCTCTGTTCACAAACACACCCCACAGAGCCCCAGGACAGCAACACAATTAGACCCAACCAAATCATGAGAAAACAAAAATATTATTATTTGACACATTGGAAAGAATTTACAAAAAAAACTGTGCAAACTAGAATGCTATTTGTCCCTAAACAGAGAGTACACAGTGGCAGAATACCTGACCACTGTGACTGACCCAAAATTAAGGAAAGCTTTGACTATATGTAGACTCAGTGAACATAGCCTTGCTATTGAGAAAGGCCACCGAAGGCTGACTTGGCTCTCAAGAGAAGACAGGCTATGTGCACACTGCCCACAAAATGAGGTGGAAACTGAGCTGCACTTCCTAACCTCCTGCCAAATGTATGACCATATTAGAGACACATATTTCCCTCAGATTACACAGATCCACAAAGAATTCGAAAACAAATCCAATTTTGATAAACTCCCATATCTACTGGGTGAAATACCACAGTGTGCCATCACAGCAGCAAGATTTATGACCTGTTGCCACAAGAAAAGGTCAACCAGTGAAGAACAAACACTACTGTAAATACAACCTATATTTATGTTTATTTATTTTCCATTTTGTACTTTAACTATTTGCACATCATTACAACACTGTATATAGACATAATATGATATTTGAAATGTCTTTATTCTTTTGGAACTTTTGTGAGTGTAATGTTTACTGTTCATTTTTATTGTTTATTTAAATTAGATGTATTATCTATGTCACTTGCTTTGGCAATGTAAACATATGTTTCCCATGCCAACAAAGCCCTTTCATTGAAATTGAATTGAGAGAGAGAGAGAGAGAGATGAAAATGACAGAGATGCTTTAGTAGTTTTCTCTGTGAGAAGTTGTGCATTTTTCTGAGACTCAGACTGAGGATGAAGGGCAGAGAGAATGAATTATAGAGAAGAGGGAGGAATGGAGAGCTTCAAACACTTCACACTTGTTTATCCAAAGTCAATGAAATGACAACCTACTCCCTATGTAGTGAAGTACCTTTGACCAGAGCTCTAGGTTGTCCAGTAGTACATTATTCTGTCTGTCTGTCTGTCTGTCTGTCTGTCTGTCTGTCTGTCTGTCTGTCTGTCTGTCTGTCTGTCTGTCTGTCTGTCTTTCTATTTATTACTCTGTCTCTCTCTCTCACTGTTCTGTGTCTGTGGTCTGGGGAAATGCATCATCAAGTGAAGTTAGGAGGCTGCAGATTGCACAGAACAAAGCAGCAAGGATTGTTTTAGGGTGGAGATATGGTTCTTCTGTTGTAGTCATGCGCAATGTTCTTGGTTGGTCATCAATCTGTCGATAATTGAAAAAAACATGCTTATTTTATTTCATAATATCATTTAAAACGGCCAAGTTCTATTCACAACGGTATTCAGTTGGTAAGAGACAGACATTCCGTAAATACTAGGAATAGATTGTCCACCATCTATGTGTTATCCAGACAGAAAAGAGAAATAGGCAAAAGAACATTTCAATTGAAAGCAATAAAGAAATGGAATAAATTAACTGAGCAAACCAGAAACCTTTCAGTATATAAATTTAAACATTATTTTAAAACGATTTAAATATAATACATAGAAATGTTATGGGACTATAGTAGATGAAGAATCAATATTTTTTAGATTGAGTATTTAATGGGTCATTATGTTAGTATATTATGTATGTTTGTAATAGTGTGTTATATGTGAAAATGTGTTCGTATTATAAATTGTATTTTAATGTTTAAGGAAGATTAGTCCAAATGGGGACTAAAAGAGATCCAAATAAAATCAAAATCAAAATCTAAACTCAGCAAAAAAAGAAACATCCTCTCACTGTCAACTGCATTTATTTTCAGCAAACATAACATGTGTAAATATCTGTATGAACATAACAAGATTCAACAACTGAAACATAAACTGAACAAGTTCCACAGACATGTGACTAACAGAAATTGAATAATGTGTCCCTGAACAAAGGGGGGGTCAAAATCAAAAGTAACAGTCAGTATCTGTTGTGGCCACCAGCTGCATTAAGTACTGCAGTGCATCTCCTCCTCATGGACTGCACCAGATTTGCCAGTTCTTGCTGAAAGATGTTACCCCACTCTTCCACCAAGGCACCTGCAAGTTCCCGGACATTTCTGGGGGGAATGGTCCTAGCCCTCACCCTCCGACCCAACAGGTCCCAGACGTGCTCAATGGGATTGAGATCCGGACTCTTCGCTGGCCATGGCAGAACACTGACATTCCTGTCTTGCAGGAAATCATGCACAGAACGAGCAGTATGGCTGGTGGCATTGTCATGTTGGAGGGTCATGTCAGGATGAGCCTGCAGGAAGGGTACCACATGAGGGAGGAGGATGGCTTCCCTGTAAGCGTTGAGATTGCCTGTAATGACAACAAGCTCAGTCCGATGATGCTGTGACACACCGCCCCAGACCATGACGGACCCTCCACCTCCAAATCGATCCCGCTCCAGAGTACAGGCCTCGGTGTAACGCTCATTCCTTCGACGATAAACGCGAATCCGACCATCACCCCTGGTGAGACAAAACCACGACTCGTCAGTGAAGAGCACTTTTTGCCAGTCCTGTCTGGTCAGGCGACGGTGGGTTTGTGCCCATAGGCGACGTTGTTGCCGGTGATGTCTGGTGAGGACCTGCCTTACAACAGGCCTACAAACCCTCAGTCCAGCCTCTCTCAGCCTATTGCGGACAGTCTGAGCACCGATGGAGGGATTCTGCGTTCCTGGTGTAACTCGGGCAGTTGTTGTTGCCATCCTGTACCTGTCCCGCAGATGTGATGTTCGAATGTACCAATCCTGTGCAGGTGTGGTTACGATCAGCTGTCCTTTCCTGTCTCCCTGTAGCGCTGTCTTAGGCGTCTCACAGTACGGACATTTCAATTTATTGCCTTGGCCACATCTGCAGTCCTCATGGCTCCTTGCAGTATGCCTAAGGCACGTTCACGCAGATGAGCAGGGACCCTGGGCATCTTTCTTTTGATGTCTTTCAGAGTCAGTAGAAAGGCCTCTTTAGTGTCCTAAGTTTTCATAACTGTGACCTTAATTGCCTACCGTCTGTAAGCTGTTAGTGTCTTAACGACCGTTCCACATGCGTTGTTCGTTAATTGTTTATGGTTCATTGAACAAGCATGGGAAACAGTGTTTAAACACTTTACAATGAAAATCTGTGAAGTTATTGGGATTTTAACGAATTATCTTTGAAAGACAGGGTCCTGAAAAAGGAACATTTATTTTTTTGCTGAGTTTATGTCTGTCTCTCTTTCTCTTTCTCTTTCTCTCTCTCTCTCTCTCTGTTTCTCTCTCTGTCTCTGCCTCTCTGTCTCTCTCTCTCTGTCTCTCTGTTTCTCTCTTTCTCTATTTTTCTCTCAGAGAATCAGTATTCATCCTGCACAGCTCTGGGAATTATGACGGTTTATAGACCATGAACACTTGTCCTATGACGAGAGAGAGATAAAGAGAGAGACGAAATGGAGAGGGAGAGTGTAAGAGAGAGAGACAAAGCGATCGACCTAATCAGAGAGTACACAGTGGCAGAATACCTGACCACTGTGTCTGACCCAAAATTAAGGAAAATCTTTGACTATGTACAGACTCAGTTAGAATAGCCTTGCTATTGAGAAAGGAAGCTGAAGGAAGACCTGGCTCTCAAGAGAAGACAGGCTCTGTGTACACTGCCCACAAAATGAGGTGGAAACTGAGCTGCACTTCCTAACCTCCTGCCAAATGTATGACCATATTAGAGACACATATTTCCCTCAAAACAAATCCAATTTTGATCAACTCCCATATCTATTGGGTGAAATACCACAGTGTGCCATCACAGCAGCAAGATTTGTGACCTGTTGACACAAGAAAAGGTCAACCAGTGAAGAACAAACAGGGAGGCAAAAACGAAAAGAGACAGAAAGAGGGCTATCTTGATCATATTTCATGTATATTTATGATGATAATTGTTAGCTGTTTTTTTTATATAAGTTGGGGTAATTATCAGTATGTGTGTGTGTGTGTGTGTATGTGTGTGTGTGTGTGTGTGTGTGTGTGTCTGTGTGTGTGTGTGTGTGTGTGTGTGTGTGTCTGTGTGTGTGTGTGTGTGTAAGGATAGATGATGGCTGCCTTGCTCTAGCAGCACGGTAATGATTGACTGCCCTGCTCTCTGCCTGCAAATAGAACAGGATAGAACAGAGGACTCTGCCCCTCATATATTATATATTACAATAGGAGAGAAAGAGAGCGAGAGAAGGAGAGGTGGGGGAGAGGGAGAGAGAGCGAGAGACAGAGGGAGAGAAGGAGAGCGAGGGGGAGAGAAGGAGAGGGGGAGAGAAGGAAAGAGAGAGAGAGAAAGAGAGAGAGAGAGAGGAGAGTGGAGAGAAGGAAAGGGAGAGAGAGAGAGAGAGAGAGAGAAAGAGAGAGAAAGAGGGGAGAATAAGAGGGAGAGAGAGAGATGAGGGGGGAGAGAGAGGGGGGAGAGAGAGAGGAGGGAGAGAGAGGGGGAGAGAGAGGAGAGAGAGAGAGGGGGAGAGAGAGAGGAGGGAGAGAGAGAGGAGGGAGAGAGAGAGGTGGGAGAGAGAGGAGGGAGAAAGAGGAGACCAATACAGACACACCCACACACACAGTGGCTGTTTCTGCAAGGTATAGAAACATCACCATTACATAACTCCACTACTGTTGTTGTAGCCTTTCTAGAAGTGTGTGTACTACTGCCTCTGCCAAGAGGCACAGGTGGTAGAGGACGTGTTCTGTAACCACAGGGTTACTGGTTCAAGTCCTGGCTGTTCCTTCTCAAGCCCTGTAGTACTATTTATGTAAACACCATCTTAAAGTGTCCACAGTGATGTTCTGTTTCCATGCAGACACAGGGTCTCTGTATGGGCTGTGACCCTGTGTGTGTGTGTGTGTGTGTGTGAGAGAGAGAGAGAACATTCAGTGTAATTGGATTTGAGAATCTCTAATCCATCAAGTTGCCTACAAAAAAAGAATGACACAGTCACACACACTCTCTCTCTCTCCCTACACACACACACACACACAGACTAAGAGAGAGAGTGTGTGCTTCAGAGAGTATTAATACCCCTTGGCTAATTGCACATTTTGTTTTGTTGGAGCCTGAATTCAAATTGGATCTAGATGTTTTTCTCTCACCCATCTACACACAATACCCCACAATACAAAGTAAAAACGTTTTTAGAAAGGTTTGCAAATTTATTGAAAATGAAATACAGAAATATCTAATCATATTTGTAGAAGTACCTTTGGTAGCGATTACAGCTGTGAGTCTTTCTGGGTAAGTCTCTAAGAGCTTTCCACACCTGGATTGTGCAACATTTGTCTATTATTCTTTTCAAAATGATTTCAGCTCTGTCAAATTGGTTGTTAATCATTGCTAGACAGACATTTTCAGGTCTGGACATAGATTTTCAAACTGATTTAAGTCATAACTGTAACTCGGCCACTCAGGAACATTCTTGGTTAGCAACTCTAGCATAGATTTGGCCTTGTGTTTTAGGTTATTGTCCTGCTGAAAGGTGAATTTGTCTCCCAGTGTCTGGTGGAAAGCAGACTGAACCAGGTTTTCCTCTAGGGTTTTGCCTGTGCTTAGCTCCATTCTGCTTCTTTTTCATCCTGAAAAACTCCCCAGTCCTTAATGATTACAAGCAAACCCATAGCATGATGCAGCCACCACTATGCTTGAAAATATGGAGAGTGGTACTCAGTGATGTGTTGTGTTGGAGTTGGACCAAACATAACGCTTTGTATTCGGGACAAAAAGTGAATTGCTTTGCTACAGTTTTTGCAGTTTTACTTTAGTGCCTTGTTGCAAACAGGATGCATGTTTTGGAATATTTGTATTTTACCTTTATTTAACTAGGCAAGTCAGTTAAGAACAA
Source organism: Salmo trutta (assembly GCF_901001165.1). Taxonomy (NCBI): domain Eukaryota; kingdom Metazoa; phylum Chordata; class Actinopteri; order Salmoniformes; family Salmonidae; genus Salmo; species Salmo trutta. Next base: position 51,595,642 of record NC_042962.1, on the reverse strand, counting down.
ATTCTTATTTATAATGACGGCCTACCCCGGCCAAACACTCCCCTAACCCGGACGACGCTGAGCCAATTGTGCACCGCCCTATGGGACTCCCGATCAAGGCCAGTTATGATACAGCCTGGGATCAAACCATGGTTTGTAGTGACGCCTCAGACCGCTGCGCCACTCGGGAGCCCATATTCTGTACAGGCCTCCTTTTTATCTCTCTGTAAATTAGGTTAGTATTGTGGAGTAACTACAATGTTGTTGATCCATCCTCAGTTTTCTCCTATCACAGCCATTAAACTCTGTAACTGTTTTAAAGTCACCATTGGCCTCATGGTAAAATTGAGTTAGGAAGGACACCTGTATCTTTGTAGTAACTGGGTGTATTGATACACCATCTTGATGTCTATAGTATTCTCTCTGGTGTGCAATCTGGTTTCCGCTCAGGTTATGGATGTGTCACTGCAACCTTAAAGGTCCTCAATGATGTCACCATTGCCCTTGATTCTAAGCAGTGTTGTGTTGCTATTTTTATTGACTTGGCCAAAGCTTTTGATACGGTAGACCATTCCATCCCATTGGGCCGGCTAAGGAGTATTGGTGTCTCTGAGGGGTCTTTGGCCTGGTTTGCTAACTAGCTCTCTCAAAGAGTGCAGTGTATAAAGTCAGAAAATCTGCTGTCTCAGCCACTGCCTGTCACCAAGGGTGTACCCCAAGGCTCAATCCTAGGCCCCACGCTCTTCTCAATTTACATCAACAACATAGCTCAGGCAGTAGGAAGCTCTCTCATCCATTCATATGCAGATGATCAGTCTTATACTCAGCTGGCCCCTCCCCAGATTTGGTGTTAAATGCTCTACAACAAAGCTTTCTTAGTGTCCAACAAGCTTTCTCTACCCTTAACCTTCTTCTGAACACCTCCAAAACAAAGGTCATGTGGTTTGGTAAGAAGAATGCCCCTCTCCCCACAGGTGTGATTACTACCTCTGAGGGTTTAGAGCTTGAGGTAGTCACCTCATACAAGTACTTGGGAGTATGGCTAGACGGTACACTGCCCTTCTCTCAGCACATATTAAAGATGTAGGCTAAAGTTAAATCTAGACTTGGTGTCCTCTATCGTAATCGCTCCTCCTTCACCCCAGCTGCCAAATTCAGATTTGCCACCAACGCTCCTTATAGGACACATCACTACACTCTGTACTCCTCTGTAAACGGGTCATCTCTGTATACCCGTCGCAAGACCCACTGGTTGATGCTGGCTTCCTTACTGTCCCTAGAATTTCTAAGCAAACAGCTAGAGGCAGGGATTTCTCCTGTAGAGCTCCATTTTTATGGAATGGTCTGCCAATCCATGTGAGAGACGCAGACTCGGTCTCGACCTTTAAGTCTTTATTGAAGACTCATCTCTTCAGTTGGTCCTATGATTGAGAGTTGTCTGGCCCAGGAGTGTGAAGGTGAATGGAAAGGCACTGGAGCAACGAACCGCCCTTGCTGTCTTTGCCTGGCCGGTTCCCCTCTTTCCACTGGGATTCTCTGCCTCAAACCCTATAACAGGGGCTGAGTCACTGGCGCTCTTCCATGTCATCCCTAGTAGGGGTGCGCCACTTGAGTGGGTTGAGTCACTGACGTGATCTTCCTGTCCGGGTTGGCGCCCCCCTTAGGTTCATGCCGTGGCGGAGATCTTCGTGGGCTATACTCGGCCTTGTCTCAGGATGGTAAGTTGGTGGTTGAAGATATCCCTTTAGTGGTGTGGGGCTGTGCTTTGGCAAAGTGGGTGGGGTTATATCCTGCCTGTTTGGCCCTGTCCGGGGGTATCATCGGATGGGGCCACAGTGTCTCCTGACCCCTCCTGTCTCAGCCTCCAGTATTTATGCTGCAGTAGTTTATGTGTCGGGGGCTAGGGTCAGTCTGTTATATCTGGAGTATTTCTCCTGTCTTATCCGGTGTCCTGTGTGAATTTAAGTATACTCTCTTTAATTCTCTCTCTGTCTTTTTTTCCCTTTCTCTCTATCTCTCTCTTTTTCTCTCTATTTTTTTCTCTCTCTTTTTCTCTCTCTTTTTCTCTCTCGGAGGACCTGAGCCCCAGGACTATGCCTCAGGACTACCTGGCCTGATGACTCCTTGCTGTCCCCAGTCCACCTGGTCGTGCTGCTGCTCCAGTTTCAACAGTTCTGCCTGCGGCTATGGAACCCTGACCTGTTCACCGGACTTGCTACCTTGTCCCGGACCTTCTGTTTTCAACTCTCTAGAGACAGCAGGAGGGGTAGAGATACTCTGAATGATCGGCTATGAAAAGTCAACTGACATTTACTCCTGAGGTGCTGACCTGTTGCACCCTCTACAACCACTGTGATTATTATTATTTGACCCTTCTGGTCATCTATGAACATTTGAACATCTTGGCCATGTTCTGTTATAATCTCCACCCGGCACAACCAGAAGAGGACTGGCCACCCCTCATAGCCTGGTTTCTAGGGAGTTTTTCCAAGCCACTGTGCTTCTACACCTGCATTGCTTTCTGTTTGGGGTTGTAGGCTGGGTTTCTGTACAGCACTTTATGACATCAGCTGATGTAAAAAGGGCTTTATAAATAAATGTGATTGAAATTTGATTGATGCTTATTTATAAAACCCTCTTAGGCCTCACTCCCCCCTATGTGAGATATCTACTGCAGCCCTCCTCCTCCACATACAACACCCGTTCTGCCAGTCACATTCTGTTAAAGGTCCCCAAAGCACACACATCCCTGGGTCGCTCCTCTTTTCAGTTTGCTGCAGCTAGCGACTGGAACGAGCTGCAACAAACACTCAAACTGGGCAGTTTTATCTCAATCTCTTCATTCAAAGACTCAATCATGGACAATCTTACTGACAGTTGTGGCTGCTTTGCGTGATGTATTGTTGTCTCTACCTTCTTGCCCTTTGTGCTGTTGTCTGTGCCCAATAATGTTTGTACCATGTTTTGTGCTGCTCCCATGTTGTGTTGCCATATGTTGCTGCCTTGCTATGTTGTTGTCTTAGGTCTCTCTTTATGTACTGTTGTGTTGTCTCTCTTGTAGTGATGTGTGTTTTATCCTATACTTATATCTGATTTATTTTTGTATTTTTAATCCCAGCCTAACCCCACAGAAAGCCTTTTGGTAGGCCGTCATTGTAAATAACAATTTGTTCTTAAATGACTTGCCTAGTTAAATAAAGGTTAAATAAAAAATAAAAAATGAATAACTTCACCATGCTCAAAGGGATATTTCATGTCTGTTTTTTTATTTTTACCCATCTACCAATAGGTGCTCTTCTTCGCGAGGCATTGGAAAACCTCCCTGGTCTTTGTGGTTGAATCTGTGTTTGAAATTCACTGCTCGACTGAGGGACCATACAGATAATTGTATGTGTGGTGTAGAGTGGGGGCTGCTGAGGGGAGGACAGCTCATAATAATGGCTGGAACGGAGCGAATGGAAAGGCATCAAACACATGGAAAACATGTGTTTGAAGGATTTGATATTTCACTCATTCTGCTCCAGCCATTACAACGAGCCCTTCCTCCCCAATGAAGGTGCCACCAACCTCCTGTGGTGGGGTACAGGTATAAAAAATCATGTTAAACACTATTATTGATCACAGAGTCCAAGCAACACATTATGTGACTTGTTAAGTTAATGTTCACTCCTGAACCTATTGAGACTAGCCATAACAAAGGGTTGAACACTTATTGACTCAAGACATTTCGAAAAACATAACTCCACTTTGACAGTATGGGGTATTGTGTGGAAGGCCAGTGACAAAAACATCTACATTTAATACATGTTAAATTCAGGCTGTAACACAACAAAATGTGGAGAAAGTCAAGGGGAGTGAATACTTTCTGAAGCCACTGTATGTCACAGATATTGAGATAGTTGGTCCTGTTGAGGTGAGACTAATGTAGACAAGCTAAATAAAACCAGAGAGAGAGAGAGATTTTTGACAGACCAGATACTGAACCCAGATCATCTTTGCACTTCAAGACCATCTTAGCCCATTGAGCTAAAGCCTAGGCATTACAACTTGGAGCTAACATGAGTCTTCAGGTCTCAGGCAAGATACTGCACTAACACTGTGACATGTGTGTATTGTAGCCTGGTAAATGGTGTATGGAGGGGTAATCTTGATGTTATAGCCTCCTACATGTGTCCTCTGTTAAGGCCTACTCACCATCAAACCACCGACCAAAACACTGCCAGCTAAGCTCGCCCCTCCCTTCTACGCGTGCCCGTGGCTCTGAGCGCGCCCCCCACTGTTTCCCTCTTTTCGCGGGGTCCTGCAGTGCCTCCCCTCTCCTCGCCCCCGCGGCGCGCACCCGTTGCTGTAATCTCGTCTGTGTCCGCCAGGAGGCAGTAAGGTTGCAGTGAGAGGCTGCGCCACCAGAACAGCATTACAGCGAGGAAGGCTCCACCAGATGGCAGTTTAGGATTGTTCCTTTCTGTTCCAAGGCGCGGTTCCCGCTTCTCACGACATATTTACAATATTAAAATCTACACACTTTTATCAGATATATCGATTATTTTATTTTGGAAGACAGTAATCGATTGTTCAATGGCCGGTAAAGGTGAGTTTGTTGGTATTTTGGTTGTGTTTTTGGCTTGTGGGAAAGGGGAGACGGGTCTCAGAATCAAGATGGTGGATTCAGAGAGCGAGAGAGGGATGGGGAGAGAGGAGGGGGATGGGTGCTGCTCCGCAAGCTAGCGGAGAGGGAGCTGGATGTGCTTTCTCTCTCTTCCCTCTGTTCGGCTAGCTAGCTACATGATCGAGGGCCATTAGCAGGAATGTCTCAACATGTCAGATCGCAACAACGCACGAGAGACTTGACCGCTGTGTTTTGCTAGAATCACTTTTAATCCCTCGCCCTTAGTTTTCCCGTTACTAAGCCAATGGGTGGGACGTGTTTTTATTGCTCTTGATAGACGGGCAGATTCAAAGCGTCAACAGAATGTTGTATGCAGACCCTTATTGTAACGTTACAGTGCCGCCTGCGCGACCTAGCCAGACATTGCTATTGTTGCTAGCTAACCCTAATTCATTGCATATGTGTCGGGTTTTGCAGATGATACATTTGGGAGCGAGGTAACGTTAGTGTTAGTCAGGTTGCTGTCACCAGTGCTATTTGACATCCATCCTTGCCAGTCTATCACGCCATTCGTAGAAATCCTGCAGAAATGTCACCTGTAACGTTAGCAGCATTGTTTCCTGTTTCCCCACCCATTGTTTTGACATGTTACTTATTGTGCCGAAGTTCAACGTTGGTATTCTTGACAAATTGCAATATTTTGACTAGTATATTATTTTTTTGTACGTGCAACTAGCTAGTTTGCTAAGCCACTCCGCCCCTTTCTCTGCTGAAGGGAATTTAGCGGGGAAGTGTGTGAGGGGGGATGGGATCCAGTCCCGTTGGTGTCCATGCTCCCCACTCCAGACCTCACTCTCACAACCATCCATTCTTCTGTCACAAGCCAGTTAGGGGTTAATGAGGAGATCTGTTCACTTATACCGCTTCATTTCCACATCTTTCTTTATTATTAATGAACTAGGAAATATGGAGTTTGAGAATATTTGGCCAAGTGAGCTAGCTGGCTACCTTAAGCCTAACTCTTTGAAGATTGTGTTACACACCCAGCTTCACTGCTCTTTGTATAGAGTCTAGAGTGTGATGTTTACTGGTGAAAGGCTATACGGACAGCTTGTGATCATTCACTGATTGTAAACAAAGTGGTTATGCAACAAGCTGAGCCATGTGACTTAACACCAGCAGACTGAACTAGCAGCCTACTGTAGGCTATGCGTCCTGGAAGACCAACTAACTAAACTACAACTGGTGCTAGAGATACAATACAACTTTATTGTCCCACATTGTAATGTTCCTCGTCTCCTGCGTAGAACATACAACATAGACTGGCAATATTTAGTACACAGCCATAAAACACCACACACTGCAGGCCAGGATATGGCAGGCCAGGATATGATCACTTGGCAGGGCTGTTCTTGACAGTTATTGGTTGAGTAGTGTGACTTGGTAAGATTTCCAGTGTATGACTAACCTATTACATATGGCAAATAAACTTGAAATGGGAAACGGTTCAATGCAATGGGGTATTCATACAGTAGTTCTCTGAGCAGCCCAGTTATTGACTTTGTTGAGTCAGGCTGGGATACAAGTCTACAAACCTAACATTTTAGCAATAGGTCTATCTGCAACGGTCTGAAAGTCTATCTCTTCAGACGGCACCTTGCCTCCTCTACCACTGAGCCTCCCTTACCTGTTAGACTTGTATTGCCATCACTTTCACCAGCACTGATTCAGCTCATGATGTCATTGTTTTACCTACTCTAGTTGAATGCACTGATTGTGTCATATATATTCTGCTAAAAAAAAGGTTTATGTCAAGCCCTGGTTATGTGGATAAGACTGTCTGCTAAATTACTAAAACGTAATGTAGCGTAATAAAAAAAGAAAAAAAATGTGGTTTTTGACGAACATGGAGTATAAATTCCCTGAAATAGCTTTCTTAATAGCTTAACAATGTTATCCAAAAACATCTGTTCAGATTAGTCTCGGTTTCTAGGCAAATAATGTTTTCAATGAACGTGAACCAATCAGGAAACACTAGCAAGCTGCTGTTTACACATACGTTAACTGGAGGCTCTAGTCATGGATTAAAAGGCAACGTTACCGCTTCAAACAGCATTAAATAGTTTTTCATATTTTTTATTCCTTTACTACTGCTAATACTAGCTGCTAATTTGCATAAACTTGGTCGCCAAGCTTGTAGTCGCCGACCATTAAATGTATCCTTGTCTGCACCACCCATAGAAACTGGATGGTCTCCGGTAGTTTGATCGTTAGAGGTAGTGCCTGGTGTAATCGTGGCATTAGGCTAGGACCTTGAGCAAAACATTGAATTTGTTTAGACCAGGGGAAGAGCTAGGTGGGGAGCCCTCCCTACCTATTCAAAGGCAGGGGAAACACTGGAGTGGCTGTTATGTAAGGAATGTGAGCGGAAATTGGCGGAAGTTACCGTCGCTCTCTCATTGAAAACAATGACATCCGGTCATCCTGCCGTGGGCCCAGTGCAGTAATCCAGACTGTTATGCAGCAGAAGGTCAGGCAGAGTCTACATTAAAACAGGGGGCTGGCAGCTAGATTCATCCACAGGCCGGTTTTTGTCAGAGGATGGTCGAGGGACCGGAACATCATTTTAATAATTTGTACACTGCAAATTGACCACAACTAAGCCCAAAAAGTGGTTGTATTTTAAAAGAACAGTCATTTCATATCTTGATTACATTGAGACACGAGACATGTCTCTTTTTGTTATTCGTGGGAATACATTTTAAAATGTATTTCACCTTTATTTAACCAGGTAGCCAGTTGAGAACAAGCTCTCATTTACAACTGCGACCTGGCCAAGATAAAGCAAAGCAGTGCGACACAAACAACAACACAGAGTTACATATGGGATAAACAAACAGATTTTCTAACTCATTTTAACTAATTTCCTTGTGATTTTAGTATTTTTTTGAACCAAAGCTAAATTCCTAAATTGTGTGTATGTGTGTATATTTTACTCAAATCTTTGGTGGTGTGGGCCTGTGTAATGACTAGTGTATGTATAGTAAGTTATTAATTTGTAATAACTTGTTGATTTGTGCTAATGAACCGGTTTTATAGTCAGGCCAATTACACCATAAATGATACTGTAACATGTTGCCATTACAGAGCTCCAGAGCGTTTTCCTTGACTTCAGCAGACTTGGCTTAGACATTGTTATTGAATCCAAGCTGAATCCAGATTTAGCTGTGTGTGTGAAGAAAGTATTATTTCAGTTTTAGGGAATGACCAATATCAAGCGTTTTCGCTGAAAGACTAGGCCCCATGTCTCTTTAGAATGAGGACATCTTGAAGCTAGCTAAAGCAAATGGTATGTATACAGGGAAGCTGTCAGGGCCACTCGCAGTAAAATAAAAACTTTAGCTTCAATTGGCATTAGAAAAATCTGATGCTATTAGTTAGCTAACTACACCAGAACCAGCTTACTATCTGGTTGTGTTGGATAGTAAGCTGTGGTGTAGTTAGCGAGCTGGTTGTTGTGTAGTTGGCGGTGGTGTAGGCCTAGTTTAGCTAGTAGTTTGTGGTGTAATCAGCTAGCGGATCTTTAGCGCGTTGGCTGGCGGATGTTTAGCGGGTTGGCTGGCGGATGTTTAGCGCGTTGGCTGGCGGATGTTTAGCGGGTTGGCTAGCGGATGTTTAGCGCGTTGGCTAGCGGATGTTTAGCGGGTTGGCTAGCGGATGTTTAGCGGGTTGGCTAGCGGATGTTTAGCGGGTTGGCTAGCGGATGTTTAGCGGGTTGGCTAGCGGATGCTTAGCGCGTTGGCTAGCGGATGCTTAGCGCGTTGACTGGCGGATCTTGAGCGGGTTGGCTGGTCGATCGTTGGCTGGCGGATGTTTAGCGGGTTGGCTAGCGGATGATTAGCGGGTTGGCTAGTTGACCTGTAGCATCAGATGGAGAGAGAGAATGTGGGACTGAAAATGCTCTGAAGCCTTCCTGTCCAGCGCTACGCATGGTTGATTAATATCATTCCCTGAGACCTAGCAGACTGGTGTACTTGTTGGCTACTTGGTTGATTTAATATCATTCCCTGAGACCTAGCAGACTGGTGTACTTGTTGGCTACTTGGTTGATTAATATCATTCCCTGAGACCTAGCAGACTGGTGTACTTGTTGGCTACTTGGTTGATTAATATCATTCCCTGAGACCTAGCAGACTGGTGTACTTGTTGGCTACTTGGTTCAACACCCAGGTGGTTATACTACTGTAACGTTAAATGTATGTATCTACAGGCATTGACAGCACACAGTCAAGTATGTTTCAGCACGGTAGCATAGCATCTAAAGCTAACATGATGATGCTGCTAATATTTCTCCAGCCGATGCATGGCTGATTTGTTTTTCTAGCACATTATTCTCCAACACTACTAATGCTGGTGACACATTTAATGTGGGCCTACCCTCAGGGGATGGATCAATAAAGTACAGTTACACACACACACACACACACACACACACACACACACACACACTTTACATCATTGTCTGCCTAGCCTATATCATGCTCCTGAGATTTTCTGGCGGAGAAAGCCGGCTCGCACTCAGATTAAGGGTGTGTGTGTGTTGTTCACGTCATCTGCCCTCATAGTCTCGTGTGGGATTAAGGTTTTCCCTGTACCACAATAGATTAAACTACCCCTTCTAACTCCAGATTACCAGATTACCCCATTACCAGTGTATCAGGAGCGGTCTGGTAAACCTCCCTCATGGATGATGAACATTGCCTGTCAGGGACCTGAAGTCTGTTAGGATGTTTAGGCTTTAGCTCAGTGAGATAATGCAGTCTAGAGTTGAGATGATGAGAGGTCAGGCCCTAGGTGCTATGTCTGGACAGTCACACTAGCACATTGACAACCTGGAAATGTCACTTTCCCCCAGTAGCATCTCAAGGTAAACCAAACACCTTTGGCCAAACAAACATCTGACTTCATAGGCTGACTTCATGACCAGGCTGCAGAGAGCCCTGGATATGCAGTGCTCTTGAACCCAGTCTTTATCTCTCACACACACACACACACACACACACACACACACACACACACACACAGTGATTCTGCTAGTCACAGTAATGGGTTCTCTGTAGTAAAATGATAACATTCTGGAGCCTCTTATGTCATTAGGGTATAATAACCTCAGCTGGAGAAGTGTGTGTGTGTGTGTATAGCAACAGACAGTGAATGTGGGTCAAGGTGAGAGAGCGAGAGAGGCAGAAAGATGAGAGACAAACTAATGAGTCTCTTGCTCCCCCAGCCCTCCCCTCTCTCCTCCTCTGCTCCCGCTGATCTCCCTTTGTGCTCTTGTTCTCTCCTCCATTTCACTCTCCCTCGCTCTCTCTTTGCGTCTCCATTTTGCGATAGCTGCAGCGAGCCGGGCGGCCATTGCAGAGAGAATCTTCTTTCTTTTCCTTTTTTCTTTCTTTCTCGTTCTTTCTTTCTTGCCTACTGGTATTTCTTGCTTGGTTGCTTTTTCTCTTGAGATTAAAAAAATAAAACATCTTTAGAAACCTTTTTGTTTTTTTATCTAGAGCCTGCAGCCCAAAGCCTACTCTAGAGCTCTGTAAACCCACTGTATTACTGTAATATAGAGACCATGATGCTGCATTATTAAGTGAACCCCCACTACAGATACCTTAGAGCAGGCCAGGGGAGCTCCACTCATTTGTCAAGGGGGCATGAGTTTATTGTCATGATTCAAGGGACCAGAGAATGAAAATGAGGAAGGTATTTTTTTCATGGCCAATGGGCTGGACACAGTGAGGAGACATGTTATTCCCTTTATATTACATTGGAGTCATTTAGCAGACGCTCCTATCCAGGACGACTTACAGAAGCAATTAGGGTTAAGTGCCTTGCTCAAGGGCATATTGACAGATTTTCCACCTACACACACACATTCACTACAATATCTACTACGCTGTTGCTTAAAGACTCGTTCCATGTGGGATTGGGAGAGAGGGGGAGGGAGAGAGGTAGAGAGGGAGAGAGGGGGAGAGGGAAAAGATGGACGGACGGTGAGTGAGTGAAAGAGAGAGGTTGTGTGTGAGACACTTCATCCCGTCATGTCATTACCTTTCACAACAGGGTTCTCCAATAGGCGAAAATCCACCTGGGATTTTATTTTAAGTAAATAAATATATATATATATATATGCATGCATACATACATACAGTACCACTCGAGTTTGGACACACCTACTCATTCCAGGGTTTTCCTTTATTTTGAATAGTTTCTACATTGTAGAATAATAGTGAAGACATCAACTATGAAATAACACAAATGGATTCTCATGTAGTAACCAAAAAAGTGTTAAACAAATCAAAATATATTTTTATTTGAGATTTTTCAAAGTAACCTCCCTTAACCTTGTTGACAGCTTTGCACACTCTTGGCATTCTCTCAAACAGCTTCACCTGGAATGCTTTTCCAACAGTCTTGAAAGAGATCCCACATATGCTGAGCACTTGTTGACTGCTTTTCCTTCACTCTGCGGTCCAACTCATCCCAAACCATCTCAATTGAGGTCGGGTGATTGTGGAGGCCAGGCATCTGATGCAGCTCTCATTACTCTCCTTTTTGGTCAAATAGCTGAAGGCTGTGTGTGTGTGTGTGTGTGTGTGTGTGTGTGTGTGTGTGTGTGTGTGTGTGAGATATATTATATGTAAGTGTACATACACTTAGGTTGGAGTCATTAAAACTTGTTTTTCAACCACTCCACAAATTTCTTGTTAACAAACTATAGTTTTGGCAAGTCGGTTAGGACATCTACTTTGTGCATGACACAAGTCATTTTTCCAAGAAAGCCGTCATACCGCTAAGGAAGGAGATGCGTTCTGTCTCCTAGAAATGAACGTACTTTGGTGCGAAAAGTGCAAATCAATCCCAGAACAACAGCAAAGGACCTTGTGAAGATGCTGGAGGAAACGGGTACAAAAGTATCTATATCCACAGTAAAACGAGTCCTATATCGACATAACCTGAAAGGCCGCTCAGCAAGGAAGAAGCCACTGCTCTAAAACCTCCATAAAAAAGCCAGACTACAGTTTGCAACTGCACACGGGGACAAAGATCGTACTTTTTGGAAAAATGTCCTCTGGTCTGATGAAACAAAAATAGAACTGTTTGGCCATAATGACCATTGTTATGTTTGGAGGAAAAATGGGGACGCTTGCAAGTCGAAGAACACCATCCCAACCGTGAAGCATGGGGGTGGCAGCATCATGTTGTGGGGGTGCTTTGCTGCAGGAGGGACTGGTGCACTTCACAAAATAGATGGCATCATGAGGGAGGAAAATTATGTGGATATATTGAAGCAACATCTCAAGACATCAGTCAGGAAGTTAAAGCTTGGTCGCAAATGGGTCTTCTAAATGGACAATGACCCCAAGCCTACTTCCAAAGTTGTGGCAAAATGGCTTAAGGACAACAAAGTCAAGATATTGCAGTGGCCATCACAAAGTCCTGACCTCAATCCCATAGAACATTTGTGGGCAGAACTGAAAAAGCGTGTCGGAGCAGGGAGGCCTACAAACCTGACTCAGTTACACCAGCTCTGTCAGGAGGAATGGGCCAAAATTCACCCAACTTATTGTGGGAAGCTTGTGGAAGGCTACCTGAAACGTTTGACCCAAGTTAAACAATTTAAAGGCAATGCTACCAAATACTAATTGAGTGTATGTAAACTTCTGACCCACTGGGAATGTGATAAAAGAAATAAAAGCTGAAATAAATCATTCTCTCTACTATTATTCTGACATTTTACATTCTTAAAATAAAGTGGTGATCCTAACTGACCTAAGACAGGGTATTTTTACTAGGATTACATGTCAGGAATTGTGAAAAACTGAGTTTAAATGTATTTGGCAAAGGTGTATGTAAACTTCTGACTTAAACTGTACATTTACATATATACGTAAACTCAGCAAGAAAAGAAATGTCCCCTTTTTCAGGCCCCTGTCTTTCAAAGATAATTCGTGAAAATCCCAATAACTTCACAGATCATCATTGTAAAGGGTTTAAATACTGTTTCCCTTGCTTGTTCAATGAACCATAAACAATTAATGAACATGCACCTGTGGAACGGTCGTTAATAAGACACTAACAGCTTACAGACGGTAGGCAATTAAGGTCACAGTTCTGAAAACTTTGGACACTCGAGGCCTTTCTACTGACTCTGAAAAACACCAAAAGAAAGATGCCCAGGGTCCGTGCTCATCTGCGTGAATGTGCTTCCTTGCATGCTGCAAGGAGGCATGAGGACTGCAGATGTGACCAAGGCAATAAATTGCAATGTCCGTACTGTAAGATGCCTAAGACAGCCCTACAGGGAGACAGGATGGACAGCTGATCGTCCTCGCAGTGGCAGACCACGTGTCCAACACCTGCACAGGATTGGTACATTCGAACATCACACCTGCGGGACAGGTACAGGATAGCAACAACAACTGCCCGAGTTACACCAGGAACGCACAATCCCTCCATCAGTGCTCAGACTGTCTGCAATAGGCTGAGAGAAGCTGGACTGAGGGCTTGTAGGCCTGTTGTAAGGCAGGTCCTCACCAGACATCACCGGCAACAACGTCGCCTATGGGCACAAACCCACCGTCGCTGGACCAGACAGGACTGGCAAAAAGTGCTCTTCACTGACGAGTCGTGGTTTTGTCTCACCAGGGGTGATGTTCGGATTCGCGTTTATCGTCGAAGGAATGAGCGTTACACCGAGGCCTGTACTCTGGATCGATTTGGAGGTGGAGGGTCCGTCATGGTCTGAGGCGGTGTGTCACAGCATCATCGGACTGAGCTTGTTGTCATTGCAGGCAATCTCAACGCTGTGCGTTACAGGGAAGACATCCTCCTCCCTCATGTGGTACCCTTCCTGCAGGCTCATCCTGACATGACCCTCCAACATGACAATGCCACCAGCCATACTGCTCGTTCTGTGCGTGATTTCCTGCAAGACAGGAATGTCAGTGTTCTGCCATGGCCAGCGAAGAGCCCGGATCTCAATCCCATTGAGCACGTCAGGGGACCTGTTGGATCAGAGGGTGAGGGCTAGGGCCATTCCCCCCAGAAATGTCCGGGAACTTGCAGGTGCCTTGGTGGAAGAGTGGGGTAACATCTCACAGCAAGAACGGGCAGATCTGGTGCAGTCCATGAGGAGGAGATGCACTGCAGTACTTAATGCAGCTGGTGGCCACACCAGATACTGACTGTTACTTTTGATTTTGACCCCCCCCCCCTTTGTTCAGGGACACATTATTCAATTTCTGTTAGTCACATGTCTGTGGAACTTGTTCAGTTTATGTCTCAGTTGAATCTTGTTATGTTCATACAAATATTTACACATGTTAGGTTTGCTGAAAATAAACACAGTTCACAATGAGAAGACGTTTTATTTTTTTGCTGAATTTACATACATGCATATATACAGTGCCTTCAGACTATTCACACCCATTTGACTTTTTCCACATTTTATTACAACCTGAATTTAAAATGGATTCAATTTAGATTTTTTTTGTCACTGGTCTACATACAATTTCAATGGGGAATTATGTTTTTAGAAATGTTTACTAATTCAATAAAAATGAAAAGCTGAAATGTCAGTAGGGATTCAACCCCTTTTTGTTATGCCAAGCCTAAATAAATTCAGGAGTGAACGTTTCTTAAAACCCTTTGAGCATGGTGAAGTTACTAATTACACTTTGGATGGTGTATCAATACACAACAACTATACATGCGCCCTTACTAACTCAGTTGCCGGAGAGGAAGGAAACGGCTCAAGGATGTCACCATGAGGTCAATGGTGACTTTGTAACAGTTAGAGTTTAATGGCTGTGATAGGAGAAAACTGAGGATGGATCAACAACATTGTAGTTATTCCACAATACTAACCTAAATGACAGTGTGAAAAGAAGAAAGCCTGTACAGAATAAACATATTCCAAAACATGCATCTTGTTTGGAACAAGGCACTAAAGTAATGCTGTAAAAAATGTGGCAAAGTAATTCACTTTTCCTACTGAATACAAAGCGTTGTGTTTGGGGCAAATCCATCACTGAGTACCACTCCATATTTTCAAGCATAGTGGTGGCAGCGTCATGTTATGGGTTTGCTTGTAATCATTAAGGACTGGGGAGTTTTTCAGGATAAAAATAAATGGAATGGAGCTAAGCACAGGCAAAATCCTAGAGGAAAACCTGGTTCAGTCTGCTTTCCACCAGACACTGGGAGATGAATTCACCTTTCAGCAAGACAATAACCTAAAACACAAGACCAAATCTACACTGGAGTTGTTTACCATGAAGACAGTAATGTTCCTGAGTGGCAGAGATTCCGTTTTGTCTTAAATCTACTTGAAAATATATGTCAAACTGAAAATGGTTGTCTAGCAATGATCAACAGCCAATTTGACAGAGCTTGAAGAATTTTGAAAAGAATAATGGGCAAATGTTGCACTATAATCTCTTAGAGACTTACCCAGAAAGACTCCCAGCTGTAATCGCTGCCAAAGGTGCTTCTGCAAGGTATTGACTCAGGGGTGTGAATACTTATGGAAGTTAGATATTTCTGTATTTCATTTTCAATACATTTGCAAAAAATGTCTAAAAACATGTTTTCACTTTGCCATTATAGGGTTGTCATTATTGACTGTAGATGGGTAAGAAAAAAAGTGAATCCATTTTGAATTCAGGCCGTAACACAACAACATGTGGAATAAGTCAAGGGGCATGACTGCTTTCTGAAGGCACTGTATCTGTTTGGGATTCTTGCAGTCAAATTATTTATAACTATGTTCCCGACTATCTGCTCAAGGAAAACTCGGCCCACAGCTGAATGTAATTGGGGACCCCTGCCTTAAGGTGTCTGTCTGCTTCTCCTTCCTTGTATGACTGGGGTCATGACTGGGTTAGGAGAGTTCCGTCTCTCTCATTGACCTGCATGGGGATAATACTGGTCCCCTTCTTTTCCTATCTCTTGTTAATTTATTCTCACTCTTCTCAGACTCTCTTGATCTATATAATCTGATCATCCTCGTCTGTCTCTCTCTCTCTCTCTCTCTCAGGTGAAAACTCTTGTTATTATACCTCTTAAGGATGCTATGGTCTCTCTCCGTCTTTCTCTCTTCCTCGCCAGGCTTGTTGTCTCTCATATAGAACCTCCGAGATAAGAGCCCTACGCTGTTCAACTGACAGTATTGAAATGAGACAGTAAGTAGCCGGAGCAGTCTGTACCATCCCAGTCCTAGCTAGAGCTGGCGTAGTGTGGCTTGAGGACCGTGACTGTCTCCTCTGATCTCTCTCTCTGCCCTCATTTCTCTGGATTCTACAACTGTTTCGGATCATTTCATGCCCAGAAGTCCTCATCCAAATGACATGGGTTTTATGTTTCAGAAAATGGTGTGACATTTCAGAGACTATAATCATGTCCTTTTTTTTACTAGTTGGCCTAGTTGTCTTGGTCCAGATTGAACGGCCCAGTAATTGCAGGCAGAAGTCTTGTAGAGCTCTCTTTTTATATGTCATTTCTCGCTCTTTCACCTCTGTCTAGTTGCTGTTGGAAACACCTCGGGTGTTTTTTTTTTGGGGGGGGGGGGGGGGGGGCGATTCGGACAGGATCACTTTCTTATGAGTGATGCGCCTTTAGAGTACAGAAGCTTGAATAGTGTGTGCAGTATTTTGTGTGTGTGTGTGTGTGTGTGTGTGTGTGTGTGTGTGATCTCTAAGAATCAGAGTGCCTGTTTATAATGCATTATTGATGTAGGCAACACGTTTTCTCACTATCACATTTTGTATTTATTTAACCTTTATTTAACTAAATTCTTATTTAAAATGGCGGCCTACCGGGGAACAGTAGGTTAACTGCCTTGTTCAGGGGCAGAACGACACATTTTTACCTTGTCAGCTCGGGGATTCGATCTAGCAACCTTTGGGTTACTGGCCCAACGCTCTAACCACTAGGCTACCTGCTGTCTGAGTGAAGGGTCATGCTCTGCCAAATGATAGGATATTTTACAGTTGACTGCTGTCCTCCTCCTCCCAAGAGATGTGTTCTCATCTTCAGTGCCGCTGTTTGTTCCCACAGCCTAGTGGCAGTACTCTTTCCCTGTTCCCATTATGACAGCATTCTTATGGCCGACCTTATTCAGGTGAAGTAGGATGTGATAATGTGGGTAGGTGATAATGTGCAAAATGTGTTATTATCCGACAGGTCATTATAGTTGAAAACAGTGGAGATTCTTAACAGCAGTGAAAGGGACGTCTAACGAATCCCCAGAGATCACAATGGATCTCTTCATCTCTTTTGTGCCTTCTTACCCCCTGTCCCTCTCCCCCTCCTCTTTCCCCAATCTCCCCCTTCTATCACGCTCTCCCCCTCCCTACCCGGTCCCTTCTCACTGCTCAGCCAATCAGGGGAGGGGGGGGGGCTTATGACCCACAAGGGTTGCCATGGCAATGCCTGCCTGCCTCCCGAGTACATGTCATGCATGTTAAGTGGCTTACACACACACACGCGTGCGCGCACACACACACACACACACACACACACACACACACACACACACACACACACACACACACAGTTATATGTGTGTTCAGTCAGACCACAGATGATAAAATATGAGCGCTGGATAACTGTCTCTGTAACGTGTTATACAAGCCCTCACTGCCTGTGTGTTTGTGATCTCTCACATTGATTCTAAGCAGGATCAGTCTATTATAGAGGAAGCTCTGGTTATTCTGTGTGGTATCCTGATGCCACAGCACCACCTGGAATGTCAGGGTGAGTTCTTCAGAGCGCTCCAAGCAGTGAAATCACACACTCTCTCTGTCTCTCCTTGTGGAGCTGCTCTGTTCCGTGAGGAAGGGACACACACACACAAAGCTGCCCAGTAACTGGAATACAGAGACTACAGGTGTGTGTGTGTGTGTGTGTGTGTGTGTGTGTGTGTGTGTGTGTGTTGGCTGCTCTCTTTTTAACAGTGAACAGACACTCCCTCCAGGCTTCTTTGTGAGATGGGGAGAGAGAGAGAGGGAGAGATCGATGTTAATTAAGGAGTATTAGCAGCAGTAGTCTTCAGTCGATGGTCAATAACAACTCTGGCAGACACCCATCTCTGGCCTTCTGCCAAGGTGACGCACAGCGCCGCTTTCAAACACTGTCTGAACCCAGTCACACAGATCTCCCCTGTTGCTTTAGCCTTCTTTTGTCCAGAGAGAATATAGAATTGGGGAAGGAAGGAAGGAAGGAAGGAAGGAAGGAAGGAAGCGTAGTGGTCCCTGGAGAGATGCTACCAGAAGTGAGGTGGCAGGGGGTTGTACTGTATAATGACAGTAGCTGATGGTGAGCGTTCAGGATTTCCCTCAGTGTTTTTACAGCTCTTCACATCCTACCACCTTTTATTAGTTAACCTCAATCTGTACCATTATATGGTACCCAATATTGGATAAAAACTACACTGACATTTTCTACTTCCAAGTCCAATCAACAATTTACTTTAATCAATAAATAAATCAATAAATGATCATATGTATATTATATACAGGTACAAACTAGCTATATTTTGTATGTTTTCACAAACGTCAATAAACAAGAGTTGATAGAGCTAGCTAGAGCTGAGAATCCACCACCTCTTCCCTCTCAGCACTTCTCTCTGTGTGCCGTGCTGTGTGTGGCAGACAGACAGAGGGCATGTGTGTGTGGCAGACAGACAGAGGGCATGTGTGTGTGGCAGACAGACAGAGAGGGCATGTGTTGGTAACAGACTCTCTCCAGTTTCTCTGTGTGTGAGAACATTTAAATACAGTCTCTCCTAGCCTGCCCCCTACTGTTGTTTTAGCCCAGTCTCAGCCACGCACACACACTCACCCTCCATCACACTCCCTAGACACACTCAACAAAGAGACAAAACACCACAGAAACTCACGTTTAACTTATTGAGAGGTTAGATGATTTTTCAAATGATTAAAACCTTGTTAAAGCCGTATAAAGTGTGTTTATGTTGATGGAGGTGAGAGGACTTTGTGGATCATACTGCCATTGGTGGCCGAAGCAGGGTACTGCACCCGCTCGTTGATATTTACTACACTCGACCTAATATTTAGTAATGACTTATTTCTATACGTAAGGCCAGGAGTTCATTCCTAGCCAGGTAAGCAAATTGACTAGGACAAACGTTAGATCGAACGTATAGCCTATAGAAGGAGCCCTAGACTTTTCCTGACCTTGCAACCGTGAAAAACTCTGGGGTCTAACCAGTAAAAAATGATTTTTCCCTTTTCATAAAGGATCAGATTTGACAACAAAACATTCTGTGTTTGTTATGGGATTTGTTGTGAAGATTTTTTTTCCAAAGATACTTGTTCTTCACTTTAAGTTGAAATCACCTTTGTTTGAAATGATTCGAATTTATAATGTTGTTGTTGAAATGATTAAATGTAATTGGTTAGTGTTGTTGACATAATTAGACCTCTTTCTGTTTGAAACGTGCACACTCTCGACACGCCCCCTCTAGACTTTACTGTTGCACTTTCTAAAGTGGCCAGTTGGTGTCTCCCTTTCCCCTCTTTCTCCTCTACTCTGCCTGCTTTATCTCTCTCCTCCTCCCTTCCATCTCTCCTCTGATACTCACTCTTTCTCCTCTACTCTGCCTGCTTTATCTCTCTCCTCCTCCCTACCTTCTATCTCTCCTCTGATACTCACTCTTTCTCCTCTACTCTGCCTGCTTTATCTCTCTCCTTCTCCTCCCTACCTTCTATCTCTCCTCTGATACTCACTCTTTCTCCTCTACTCTGCCTGCTTTATCTCTCTCCTTCTCCCTACCTTCTATCTCTGATACTCACTCTTTTTCCTTTCTCTCCTTTTTTCGTTCTCTTTTTCAAGTTGAGTAAATGTTGAGAATATTCCAAACTAAATCCCGAGACATTTGTGACAAATGGCTAAACTGTCTCTCTCTCTCTCTCTTTCTAGGGGCTGGTGTTGTGAGGTGTCCCCAGTGTTGAGTGAATTTGGTCACCCTTCTGTAACCCCCCCCACACACACACACACACACACACACACGCCCACGTCTGACCCCGCACCGAGCCACACCCCTCCCTCCAGTGGACCACATACACACACCCTTTCCTGAGGACACACACCCCTCCCCTGCAGCAGTCAGGATGATCACCTCTGAGCTGCCTGTCCTACAGTGAGTCTTTCCCTGTTGCTTCGTCAACCAAAGCCTCATTAAGAGATCACAACACTCCCCTGATGCGGTAATTAGTCCAACGTAGGTGTGTGTGTGTGTCGTGTATGTTGTGATCGCTGAGTGTGGGTAGAATTCTGTATGTGTATCCCTCTCAGTATAAGTGTGTGTGTGTTGCAGGGACTCGTCCATTGAGAGCGGAGCGGCAGACACAGTGAGTCTGAGTGTGAGCGTGAGTGAGCTGGAGGACCCGACAGACACTAAAGGCAAGAAGAAGAGAGGGAGGCCTGGCAGACCACCAGTAAGAACACCTTTCTACGAGGTTCCTTCTCTCTACATAGTCTCTTCCTGTATATCTGAGTCCGTTGCCCCTCCCCCTTTTAGGCAGCCAATAAGAAGCCTCGGAAGTCCCCAGCGGAGAAGGCTACAGGCGGGGCTAAAGGGAGGAAGGCCAATGGGGTCCCTCAGACCAACGGCGAGGGAGGAGAGCCCGTCACTCTGTTCGAGGTGGTCAGAATGGGAAAGAGTGCCATGCAGTCTGTGGTTGATGACTGGATCGAGTCGTACAAGCAGGACCGAGACATCGCTTTACTGGACCTCATTAACTTCTTCATCCAGTGTTCTGGCTGCAAAGGTATTACTGTCATAGTCTACAGTTACCTGCTACCTACACACCAGACAATATTCTGATTGATATAGGCCTCATTTCCAGGTTGGTTGTATTGTGGTTGTTAAAAGGTTGTATTGTGGTTGTGCGTAACCCTCTTCAGGCACCGTGCGCATCGAGATGTTCCGGAACATGCAGAACGCTGAGATCATCAGGAAGATGACAGAGGAGTTTGACGAGGTAATGCATCAAGGTGTCATTGGTCGGATGAGTGGAGGGAGGGAGGGAGGGATAGGCGGGTAGACTGACGTGTGTATTAACGTATTGATGTACGTCAAGGACAGTGTGACAACTGCTGATTATAAATAAATCTTAAATGATTGACTACCCTCTCACCATGTCCTCACCCCGGTAATAGATCAACATATTGATCATGTTTATCTGTGGTCTGCAGGACAGTGGAGACTACCCTCTCACCATGTCCTCACCCCGGTAATAGATCAACATATTGATCATGTTTATCTGTGGTCTACAGGACAGTGGAGACTACCCTCTCACCATGTCCTCACCCCAGTAATAGATCAACATATTGATCATGTTTATCTGTGGTCTGCAGGACAGTGGAGACTACCCTCTCACCATGTCCTCACCCCGGTAATAGATCAACATATTGATCATGTTTATCTGTGGTCTACAGGACAGTGGAGACTACCCTCTCACCATGTCCTCACCCCAGTAATAGATCAACATATTGATCATGTTTATCTGTGGTCTGCAGGACAGTGGAGACTACCCTCTCACCATGTCCTCACCCCATTATAGATCAACATATTGATCATGTTTATCTGTGGTCTGCAGGACAGTGGAGACTACCCTCTCACCATGTCCTCACCCCGGTAATAGATCAACATATTGATCATGTTTATCTGTGGTCTGCAGGACAGTGGAGACTACCCTCTCACCATGTCCTCACCCCGGTAATAGATCAACATATTGATCATGTTTATCTGTGGTCTGCAGGACAGTGGAGACTACCCTCTCACCATGTCCTCACCCCGGTAATAGATCAACATATTGATCATGTTTATCTGTGGTCTACAGGACAGTGGAGACTACCCTCTCACCATGTCCTCACCCCGGTAATAGATCAACATATTGATCATGTTTATCTGTGGTCTGCAGGACAGTGGAGACTACCCGCTCACCAGGTCCTCACCCCGGTAATAGATCAACATATTGATCATGTTTATCTGTGGTCTGCAGGACAGTGGAGACTACCCTCTCACCATGTCCTCACCCCGGTAACAGATCAACATATTGATCATGTTTATCTGTGGTCTGCAGGACAGTGGAGACTACCCTCTCACCATGTCCTCACCCCGGTAATAGATCAACATATTGATCATGTTTATCTGTGGTCTGCAGGACAGTGGAGACTACCCTCTCACCATGTCCTCACCCCGGTAATAAATCAACATATTGATCATGTTTATCTGTGGTCTGCAGGACAGTGGAGACTACCCTCTCACCATGTCCTCACCCCGGTAATAGATCAACATATTGATCTTGTTTATCTGTGGTCTACAGGACAGTGGAGACTACCCTCTCACCATGTCCTCACCCCGGTAATAGATCAACATATTGATCATGTTTATCTGTGGTCTACAGGACAGTGGAGACTACCCTCTCACCACGTCCTCACCCCAGTAATAGATCAACATATTGATCATGTTTATCTGTGGTCTGCAGGACAGTGGAGACTACCCTCTCACCATGTCCTCACCCCGGTAACAGATCAACATATTGATCATGTTTATCTGTGGTCTGCAGGACAGTGGAGACTACCCTCTCACCATGTCCTCACCCCAGTAATAGATCAACATATTGATCATGTTTATCTGTGGTCTGCAGGACAGTGGAGACTACCCTCTCACCATGTCCTCACCCCGGTAATAGATCAACATATTGATCATGTTTATCTGTGGTCTACAGGACAGTGGAGACTACCCTCTCACCATGTCCTCACCCCGGTAATAGATCAACATATTGATCATGTTTATCTGTGGTCTACAGGACAGTGGAGACTACCCTCTCACCATGCCCGGGCCGCTGTGGAAGAAGTTCCGCTACAACTTCTGTGAGTTCATCTGCGTATTGATACGTCAGTGCCAGTACAGCATCATCTATGATGAGTACCTCATGGACACGGTCATATCCCTCCTCACGGGACTATCTGACTCGCAGGTCAGAGCTTTCAGACACACCAGCACACTGGCAGGTAAGAGACTCCCTTTCATTCTGTCTCCCTCTCTCTCCTCTCCTCTCTCTATATCTATCTCTGAAAGAGCTGGAGACCAGTGTCATTGCTCTGTGTAGATTACAAGATCGATCTATAAGTCTCTGTAATATATATTTTTGGTTCTTGAAGATCCGTTGTATTGTGGCCCTGTCTGTCCTCTCCCCAGCGATGAAGTTGATGACAGCGTTGGTGAACGTAGCCCTGAACCTCAGTATCCACCAGGACAACACCCAGAGACAGTATGAGGCTGAGAGGAACAAGATGGCCGGAAAACGAGCCAATGAGAAGCTAGAGCTGCTGCTGCAGAAGAGGAAGGAGGTACGTGATTGGTCTGCTGGTGGTTGGAGGAGGGGCTAGGTTCCAACATCTTGTCTTCCTCTGAAACACACACACACACTCTGACCTCCTGACTGTCGTTCCCCCACAGCTCCAGGAGAACCAGGATGAGATTGAGAACATGATGAACTCTATCTTTAAAGGAATCTTTGTACACCGCTACAGGTACACACACCACACACACACACACACACACACACACACACAGTAATGAAAGTAGTGATGATGACTTTGAAGGTGTGTTTCAGGGATGCTATAGCTGAGATCAGAGCTATCTGTATTGAGGAGATTGGAGTTTGGATGAAGATGTACTCTGACGCCTTCCTCAACGACAGCTACCTGAAATATGTAGGATGGACCTTACACGACCGGGTAGGCGCGCACACACACACACACACACACACACACACACACACACACACACACACACACACACACACACACAGGGGCATGCACATAGACACTTTCTCTCACACTCTCTCTCTCTCTCACACTCTCTCTCTCTCTCTCTCTCTCTCTCTCTGTCTCTCTCTCTCTGTCTCCTCTCTCTCTCTGTGTCTCCTCTCTCTCTCTGTGTCTCCTCTCTCTCTCTGTGTCTCTCTCTCTCTGTGTCTCCTCTCTCTCTCTCTGTGTCTCCTCTCTCTCTCTGTGTCTCGTCTCTCTCTCTCTCTCTCTCTCTCTCTCTCTCTCTCTCTCTCTCTGTGTCTCCTCTCTCTGTGTCTCGTCTCTCTCTGTGTCTCGTCTCTCTCTGTGTCTCGTCTCTCTCTGTCTCCTCTCTGTCTCTCTCTGTGTCTCCTCTCTCTGTGTCTCCTCTCTCTGTGTCTCGTCTCTCTCTCTCTCTCTCTCTCTCTCTCTCTCTCTCTGTGTCTCCTCTCTCTGTGTCTCGACTCTCTCTGTGTCTCTCTCTGTCTCCTCTCTCTGTGTCTCCTCTCTCTGTGTCTCGACTCTCTCTGTGTCTCTCTCTGTCTCCTCTCTCTGTGTCTCTGCGTAGCAAGGTGAGGTACGTCTGAAGTGTCTGAAGGCTCTCCAGAACCTGTACACCAACAGAGAGCTGTTTCCTAAACTGGAGCTGTTCACCAACCGCTTCAAGGACCGCATTGTGTCCATGACTCTGGATAAGGAGTATGATGTGGCTGTGGAGGCTATTAGACTGATCACGCTCATCCTGCAGTACGTATCAACACACACGATTACATATCAACACACACACAGGTTTACGTATCAACACACACGATTACGTATCAACACACACACGATTACATAACACACACACACACACGTTTACATATCAACACACACACGTTTACATATCAACACACACACGTTTACATATCAACACACACACACACGTTTACGTATCAACACACACACAGGTTTACGTATCAACACACACGATTACGTATCAACACACACACGATTACGTATCAACACACACACGATTACATATCAACACACACACACACATGATTACATATCAACACACACACGATTACATATCAACACACACACACACACGTTTACGTATCAACACACACACGATTACGTATCAACACACACACACGTTTACGTATCAACACACACACACGTTTACGTATCAACACACACACACGTTTACGTATCAACACACACACACGTTTACGTATCAACACACACACACGTTACGTATCAAAACACACACGATTACGTATCAACACACACACGTTTACGTATCAACACACACGATTACGTATCAACACACACACACGATTACGTATCAACACACACACGTTTACGTATCAACACACACACGTTTACGTATCAACACACACACGTTTACGTATCAACACACACACACGTTTACGTATCAACACACACACACGTTTACGTATCAACACACACACACGTTTACGTATCAACACACACACACGTTTACGTATCAACACACACACACGTTTACGTATCAACACACACACACGTTTACGTATCAACACACACACACGTTTACGTATCAACACACACACACGTTTACGTATCAACACACACACGTTTACGTATCAACACACACACGATTACGTATCAACACACACACGATTACGTATCAACACACACACGATTACGTATCAACACACACACGATTACGTATCAACACACACACGTTTACGTATCAACACACACACGTTTACGTATCAACACACACACGTTTACGTATCAACACACACACGTTTACGTATCAACACACACACGTTTACGTATCAACACACACACACGTTTACGTATCAACACACACACACGTTTACGTATCAACACACACACACACGATTACGTATCAACACACACACACGATTACGTATCAACACACACACACGATTACGTATCAACACACACACACGATTACGTATCAACACACACACACGATTACGTATCAACACACACACACGTTTACGTATCAACACACACACACGTTTACGTATCAACACACACACACGTTTACGTATCAACACACACACGTTTACGTATCAACACACACACGTTTACGTATCAACACACACACGTTTACGTATCAACACACACACGTTTACGTATCAACACACACACGTTTACGTATCAACACACAGACGATTACGTATCAACACACACACGTTTACGTATCAACACACACACGTTTACGTATCAACACACACACGTTTACGTATCAACACACACACACGTTTACGTATCAACACACACACACGTTTACGTATCAACACACACCACGTTTACGTATCAACACACACACGTTTACGTATCACACACACACGTTTACGTATCAACACACACACACGTTTACGTATCAACACACACACACGTTTACGTATCAACACACACACGTTTACGTATCAACACACACACACACGTTTACGTATCAACACACACACACGATTACGTATCAACACACACACACGAATACGTATCAACACACACACGATTACGTATCAACACACACACACGATTACGTATCAACACACACACACACACGATTACGTATCAACACACACACGATTACGTATCAACACACACACACGATTACGTATCAACACACACACACGATTACGTATCAACACACACACACGATTACGTATCAACACACACACACGATTACGTATCAACACACACACACGATTACGTATCAACACACACACACGATTACGTATCAACACACACACACGATTACGTATCAACACACACACACGATTACGTATCAACACACACACACGATTACGTATCAACACACACACACGATTACGTATCAACACACACACACGATTACGTATCAACACACACACACGATTACGTATCAACACACACACACGATTACGTATCACACACACACATATCAACACACACACACGATTACGTATCAACACACACACACGATTACGTATCAACACCACACACACGATTACGTATCAACACACACACACGATTACGTATCAACACACACACACACACACGATTACGTATCAAACACACACACGATTACGTATCAACACACACACACGATTACGTATCAAACACACACACACGATTACGTATCAACACACACACACGATTACGTATCAACACACACACACGATTACGTATCAACACAACACACGATTACGTATCAACACACACACACGATTACGTATCAACACACACACACGATTACGTATCAACACACACACACGATTACGTATCAACACACACACACGATTACGTATCAACACACACACGTTTACGTATCAACACACACACGATTACGTATCAACACACACACACGTTACGTATCAACACACACACACGTTTACGTATCAACACACACACGTTTACGTATCAACACACACACACACGATTACGTATCAACACACACACACGATTACGTATCAACACACACACACACGATTACGTATCAACACACACACACACGATTACGTATCAACACACACACACGATTACGTATCAACACACACACACGTTTACGTATCAACACACACACACGATTACGTATCAACACACACACACGATTACGTATCAACACACACACACGATTACGTATCAACACACACACACACGATTACGTATCAACACACACACACATTTACGTATCAACACACACACACGATTACGTATCAACACACACACACACGATTACGTATCAACACACACACACGATTACGTATCAACACACACACACGATTACGTATCAACACACACACACGATTACGTATCAACACACACACGTTTACGTATCAACACACACACGTTTACGTATCAACACACACACGATTACGTATCAACACACACACGATTACGTATCAACACACACATACTCGTATAATGGGACCCTGTGTGCTTATTGTAACGGTTTGGGATTGGCTGCGGCGTTTAATGTAACTATTTGTGATTGGTTGTTCTAGGGGCAGCGAGGATGCGTTGTCCAATGAGGACTGCGAGAATGTCTACCACCTGGTTTACTCCGCCCACAGACCTGTCGCCGTGGCAGCAGGAGAGTTTCTGCACAGGAAGTGAGTCTGCCTGCCTGTCTGAGTCTTTGGAACCCAACCCATAAATCCATTCAGCGATTATTATTGGCTGATATTGACCTTTTCCAGCAACATTCCACTTTGTGTGCAGGTTGTTCAGTAGACATGACCCCCAGGCAGAGGAGGAGTTGGCTAAGAGGAGAGGGAGGAGCAGCCCCAACGGGAACCTCCTGCGCATGCTGGTGCTGTTCTTCTTGGAGAGTGAGCTTCATGAACATGCAGCCTATCTGGTGGACTCTCTGTGGAGAGCTCTCAGGAGCTGCTGAAGGACTGGGAGTGTATGACTGAATTACTGCTGGAGGAGCCTGTACAAGGAGAGGAGGGTGAGACCCTCTCTAGAGCTTTACCATAACTCACTGCTTATTTGTTGATGTCGCTGTATTTGTTCTTTCGTGGTATCTGTTTATCACGGTATCTGTTTTTATCACGGTATCTGTTTATATCACGGTATCTGTTTATATCGCGATAGTTGTTTATCGCGGTATCGGTTTATATCGCGGTATCGGTTTATATCGCGGTATCGGTTTATATCGCGGTATCGGTTTATATCACGATAGTTGTTTATCGCGGTATCTGTTTATATCGCGATAGTTGTTTATCGCGGTATCTGTTTATATTGCGGTATCGGTTTTTAAAGAGTTGATTGACGATCAGACAGTGATCTCTCTCCTCTCTCATCACAGTGCTGTCAGACCGACAGGAGAGTTCCCTGATAGAGTTGATGGTGTGTACCATCCGCCAGGCAGCAGAGGCTCACCCGCCCGTCGGCAGAGGCACTGGGAAGCGTGTTCTCACGGCGAAGGAGAGGAAGACTCAGATAGACGACAAGAACAAACTGACAGAACACTTCATCATGGCCCTGCCCATGCTCCTGTCCAAGTACCAGGCCGACTCTGAGAAGGTGGCTAACCTGCTACAGATCCCCATGTTCTTTGATCTGGACGTGTACAGCGCTGGGCGTATGGAGAAGGTAGGAGAGTGTGCGTGTGTGTGTGAGAGGCCCAGTTAACGTTTTTGCCTGTGAAGTTTTCTTTATGGGTGACTGTACGGTAGTGACTGACCTCTCCCTCTCTCTCCTCTACCTCCCTCCCTCCTCTCTCCCTCCTTCTCTCTCTCTCTCCTTCTCTACCTCCTCTCTCCCTCCCTCTCTCTCTCCTTCTCTACCTCCTCTCTCTCCTTCTCTACCTCCTCTCTCCCTCCTCTCTCTCTCTACCTCCCTCCCTCCTTCTCTCTCCTTCTCTACCTCCTCTCTCTCTCTCCCTCTCCCTCCCTCCTCTCTCTACCTCCCTCCCTCCTTCTCTCTCCCTCCCTTTCTCTCTCCTTCTCTACCTCCTCTCTCCCCCTCCCTCCTCTCTCTCTACCCCTCTCTCTCCTTCTCTACCTCCTCTCTCTCTCTCCCCCTCCCTCCCTCCTCTCTCTCTACCTCGCTCTCTCTCCTTCTCTACCTCCTCTCTCTCTCTCTCTCTCTCTCTCTCTCTCTCTCTCTCTCCCTCCTCTCTACCTCTCTCTCTCCTTCTCTCTACCTCTCTCTCTCCTTCTCTCTACCTCTCTCTCTCCTTCTCTCTACCTCTCTCCCTCCTTCCCTCTACCTCTCTCCCTCCTTCCCTCCCTCCTCCCAGCACCTAGATGCCTTACTGAAGCAGATCCGCTTGGTGGTGGAGAAACACATTGAGACAGATGTTCTGGAGGCCTGCAGTAAGACCTACAGCATCCTGTGTTCTGAAGAGTACACCATCATGAACAGAGTGGACATCGCCCGCTCGCAACTCATCGACGAGATGACAGACCGCTTCACACACTCCGTAGAAGACCTGCTGCAAGAGGCCGAGGAGGCCGACGACGACGACATCTACAACGTTCTGTCTACCCTGAAGAGACTCACAGCCTTCCACAAGTAAAGATTGTCCTTCCTCTCTGTCTCATTTCAAATAGGATCCTCGCTCCCTCTCTCGGTCCCTCTCTCGGTCCCTCTCTCGGTCCCTCTCTCGGTCCCTCTCTCGCTCCCTCTCTCGCTCCCTCTCTCCGTCCCTCTCTCCGTCCCTCTCAGTAAGTCGTGAATATAAAGGTCCTCCCAGGACTCTGACTGGTGTGTGTGTGTGTGTGTGTGTGTTCCCAGTGCTCATGACCTGACGAGGTGGGACCTGTTTGGTAGCTGCTACAGGTTGTTGAAGGCTGGTATTGAGCAGGGGGCCATGCCAGAGCAGATCGCTGTCCAGGCTCTGCAGTGTTCCCACTACTCCATACTGTGGCAGCTGGTGAAAATCACAGAGGGAACTCCTAGTAAGGAGGACCTGGTGGCTCTGAGGAGAGTGGTGAAGTCCTTCCTGGCTGTCTGTCAGCAGTGTCTGTCCAACGTCAACACACCTGTCAAAGAACAGGTACGAACCAGTTTGCACCTGTTGGACCAGTCTTACTCCAGTTTAATAAACCAGTCTCACTCCAGTTAGACTAGTCTCACTCCAGTTACACCTGTTAGACTAGTCTCACTCCAGTTACACCTGTTAGACTAGTCTCACTCCAGTTACACCTGTTAGACTAGTCTCACTCCAGTTACACCTGTTAGACTAGTCTCACTCCAGTTACACCTGTTAGACTAGTCTCACTCCAGTTACACCTGTTAGACCAGTCTCACTCCAGTTACACCTGTTAGACCAGTCTCACTCCAGTTACACCTGTTAGACCAGTCTCACTCCAGTTACACCTGTTAGACCAGTCTCACTCCAGTTACACCTGTTAGACCAGTCTCACTCCAGTTACACCTGTTAGACCAGTCTCACTCCTGTTAGACCAGTCTCACTAGTCTCACTCCAGTTAGACCAGTCTCACTAGTCTCACTCCAGTTACACTTGTTAGACCAGTCTCACTCCAGTTACACTTGTTAGACCAGTCTCACTCCAGTTACACTTGTTAGACCAGTCTCACTCCAGTTACACCTGTTGGACCAGTCTTACTCCAGTTTAATAAACCAGTCTCACTCCAGTTAGACTAGTCTCACTCCAGTTACACCTGTTAGACTAGTCTCACTCCAGTTACACCTGTTAGACTAGTCTCACTCCAGTTACACCTGTTAGACTAGTCTCACTCCAGTTACACTTGTTAGACCAGTCTCACTCCAGTTACACCTGTTAGACTAATCTCACTCCAGTTACACCTGTTAGACTAGTCTCACTCCAGTTACACCTGTTAGACTAGTCTCACTCCAGTTACACCTGTTAGACTAGTCTCACTCCAGTTACACCTGTTAGACTAGTCTCACTCCAGTTACACCTGTTAGACCAGTCTCACTCCAGTTACACCTGTTAGACCAGTCTCACTCCAGTTACACCTGTTAGACCAGTCTCACTCCAGTTACACCTGTTAGACCAGTCTCACTCCAGTTAGACCAGTCTCACTCCAGTTAGACCAGTCTCACTAGTCTCACTCCAGTTACACCTGTTAGACTAGTCTCACTCCAGTTACACTTGTTAGACCAGTCTCACTCCAGTTACACCTGTTAGACTAGTCTCACTCCAGTTACACCAGTTAGACTAGTCTCACTCCAGTTACACCAGTTAGACTAGTCTCACTCCAGTTACACTTGTTAGACCAGTCTCACTCCAGTTACACCTGTTAGACTAGTCTCACTCCAGTTACACCTGTTAGACCAGTCTCACTCCAGTTAGACCAGTCTCACTCCAGTTAGACCAGTCTCACTCCAGTTAGACCAGTCTCACTAGTCTCACTCCAATTACACCTGTTAGACCAGTCTCACTAGTCTCACTCCAGTTACACCTGTTAGACCAGTCTCACCCCTGTCGCACATGTTAGACTAGTCTCACTCCAGTTACACCTGTTAGACTAGTCTCACTCCAGTTACACTTGTTAGACCAGTCTCACTCCAGTTACACCTGTTAGACCAGTCTCACTCCAGTTACACCTGTTAGACTAGTCTCACTCCAGTTACACCTGTTAGACCAGTCTCACTCCAGTTACATCTGTTAGACCAGTCTCACTCCAGTTACACCAGTTAGACTAGTCTCACTCCAGTTACACCAGTTAGACTAGTCTCACTCCAGTTACACCTGTTAGACCAGTCTCACTCCAGTTACACCTGTTAGACTAGTCTCACTCCAGTTACACTTGTTAGACCAGTCTCACTCCAGTTACACCTGTTAGACTAGTCTCACTCCAGTTACACCTGTTAGACCAGTCTCACTCCAGTTACACCAGTTAGACTAGTCTCACTCCAGTTACACTTGTTAGACTAGTCTCACTCCAGTTACACCTGTTAGACTAGTCTCACTCCAGTTTAAACTGATGATAAGAGCAGTGTGTGTCATCTCCCTGCTACACCAGTCTCAAACCAGTTTACACCTGTTCAACCAGTCTTTTTCAAGTTCAGTAAACCAGTCTCAAACCAGTTTAAACTCCAGTTTACACCACTTTGACTAGTCTCACTCCAGTTTAAACTGATGATGGTGGTGATGATGAAGAACAGTGTTAATGAGGATGTGTTCCCTCCCTGTACAACAGGCCTTCATGTTGCTGTGTGACCTGCTGATGGTCTTCAGTCACCAGTTGGTCTCTGGGGGCAGAGAAGGTCTGGAGGCCCTGGTGTTCAACCCAGACAGCACCTTACAGAACGAGCTGCTCACCTTCATCCTGGACCACGTCTTTATAGACCAGGACGATGAGAACCAGAGCATGGGTTAGACACACACACACACACACACACTCAGCAGGTGGCCTACCGGTTAGGAGCGTTGGGCCAGTATCCGAAAGGTCGCTGGTTCAGATGACGAGCCATCTAGGTGAAAAATCAACCAATGTGCCCTTGAGCAAGGCACTTAACCCTCATTGCTCCAGGGTTGCTTTCAATAATGTCTGATTCCTGGCCGTGACCCCACTCTCTGAGGGTGTCTCAGAGGGAGGTGGGACATGCACAAAAACACATTTCCAATTCAAACAATGTAATTGTAACCACCTATAATATTATTATTATTATTATTATTATTATTATTATTACACACACATGCTACTCATGCAGACACACACAGACCACTAAGTATGTATGTTCTGTCTCCAGAAGGCGATGAGGAGGATGAAGCCAATAAGATAGAAGCTCTTCACAAGAGGAGGAACCTGTTAGCAGCCTTCAGCAAACTCATCATCTATGACATCGTGGACATGCCCGCTGCTGCAGACATCTTCAAACACTACATGAAGGTACAAACCCGGTGTCATCTGTCTGTCTGACAGTTCAATGAAACATGACAATAGTTGTTTCTGTCCCTGATCCCTGTATGCTTTCATTTCATGTCTGCTAGTCACATATCGTCATGCTAGCCTCCTGTTAGCCTCCTGTATCCTCAACCAAAGATCTGACGTGTCTGTCTGTCTGTCTGTCTGTCTGTCTGTCTGTCTGTCTGTCTGTCTGTCTGTCTGTCTGTCTGTCTGTCTGTCTGTCTGTCTGTCTGTCTGTCTGTCTGTCTGTCTGTCTGTCTGTCTGTCTGTCTGTCTGTCTGTCTGTCTGTCTCCAGTATTATAATGACTATGGTGATATCATCAAGGAGACTCTCAGTAAGACCAGACAGAGTGATAAGATCCTCTGTGCCAAGACCCTCATCCTCAGTCTGCAACAGGTACTGATACACACACACACACACACACACACACACACACACACACACACACACACACACACACACACACACACCCGCTCCACACACACACTGACACACACACCCGCTCCACACACACACACCCGCTCCACACACACACACACACACACACACACACACCCGCTCCACACACACACACACACACACACACACACCCGCTCCCACACACACACACCCGTTCCCCACACACACACACCCGCTCCCCACACACACACCCGCTCCACACACACACACCCGCTCCACACACACACACACCCGCTCCACACACATACACACCCGCTCCACACACACACCCGCTCCACCCACACACACACACACACACACACACACACACACACACACACACCCGCTCCACACACACACACCCGCTCCACACACACACACCCGCTCCACACACACACAGACCCGCTCCCCACACACACACACACACACCCGCTCCACACACTGACACACACACCCGCTCCCCACACACACACCCGCTCCACACACACACACACCCCGCTCCACACACACACACACACACACCCGCTCCACACACTGACACACACACCCGCTCCCCACACACACACCCGCTCCACACACACACACCCGCTCCACACACACACACACCCGCTCCACACACACACACACCCGTTCCCCACACACACACACCCGCTCCCCACACACACACCCACTCCACACACACACACACACCCGCTCCACACACACACACACCCGCTCCACACACACACACACACCCGCTCCACACACACCCGCTCCACACACACCCACACCCGCTCCACACACACACCCGCTCCACACACACACACACACACACACAACCGCTCCACACACACACACCCGCTCCACACACACACCCGCTCCACACACACACACACCCGCTCCACACACACACACACCCGCTACACACACACACACACACCCGCTACACACACACACACGCTCCACACACACACACACCCGCTCCACACACACCCGCTCCACACACACACACCCGCTCCACAGACACACCCGCTCCACACACACATACACCCGCTCCACACACACACACACACACACCCGCTCCCCACACACACACACACACACCCGCTCCCCACACACACACACACACCCGCTCCACACACACACACACACACACCCGCTCCACACACACACACACCCGCTCCACACACACACACACCCGCTCCACACACACACCCGCTCCACACACACACACACACCCGCTCCACACACACACCCGCTCCACACACACACACACACACCCGCTCCACACACACACACACACACACCCGCTCCACACACACACACACACACACCCGCTCCACACACACACACCCGCTCCACACACACACACACCCGCTCCACACACACACACCCGCACCCCACACACACACACACTGACACCCGCACCACACACACACACGCACCCGCACCACACACACACACGCACCCGCACCACACACACACACGCACCCGCAACACACACACACACACGCACGCACCCGCAACACACACACACGCAACACACACACACGCACCCGCACCACACACACACACACACTGACACCCGCACCACACACACACCCGCACCACACACACACACACACACACATGGACACACCCTAACCACACACACACACACCCTAACCACACACACACACACATGTACACACCCGCACCACACACAGACACACCCTCACCACACACACACACACACGGACACACCCGCACCACACACACACACATGGACACACCCGCACTAACACACTGACACACACACTCACTGTTCACTGTGTGTTGTAGCTGTTCAACGAGCTTCTCCAGGACCAGGGTCCGACTCTGGACAGAACGTCGTCTCACGTCAGCGGTATCAAGGAGTTGGCCCGGCGCTTCGCCCTCACCTTCGGCCTGGACCAGATCAAAACCAGAGAGGCTGTCGCTACACTGCACAAGTAAGACCCACCACACACACAGACCCAACACACACACAGACCCAACACACACACAGACCCAACACACACACACGGACCCAACACACACACACGGACCCAACACACACACACGGACCCAACACACACACACGGACCCAACACACACACACGGACCCAACACACACACACGGACCCAACACACACACACGGACCCAACACACACACACGGACCCAACACACACACACGGACCCAACACACACACACGGACCCAACACACACACACGGACCCAACACACACACACGGACCCAACACACACACACGGACCCAACACACACACACGGACCCAACACTTACACACACGGACCCAACACTTACACACACGGACCCAACACTTACACACACGGACCCAACACTTACACACACGGACCCAACACTTACACACACGGACCCAACACTTACACACACGGACCCAACACTTACACACGGACCCAACACACACACACGGACCCAACACACAGACCCAACACTTACACACAGACCCAACACTTACACACAGACCCAACACTTACGCACACAGACCCAACACACGCACACAGACCCAACACACAGATTGTTAGAAAGCTGATCAACTCATTGTTTTCTCTGGTTTTATTCTTTAACCTCCAAGAATTGACCCAGTGTCGTCATCTGAGTGCCTTGTTACAATTGCTTCTCCGAGCTGATTCTCTCTCTTCCTCTCTCCCCCCTCGTCCCACTCTTCCTCTCTTCCTCTCTCCCCCCTCGTCCCACTCACCTCTCGTCCCACTCTTCCTCTCACCTCTCTCCCCCCTCGTCCCACTCTTCCTCTCACCTCTCGTCCCACTCTTCCTCTCACCTCTGTCCCCCCTCGTCCCACTCTTCCTCTCACCTCTGTCCTCCCTCGTCCCACTCTTCCTCTCACCTCTGTCCCCCCTCGTCCCACTCTTCCTCTCTCCCCCCTCGTCCCACTCTTCCTCTCTTCCTCTCTCCCCCTCGTCCCACTCTTCCTCTCACCTCTGTCCCCCCTCGTCCCACTCTTCCTCTCTCCCCCCTCGTCCCACTCTTCCTCTCACCTCTCTCCCCCCTCGTCCCACTCTTCCTCTCTCCCCCTCGTCCCACTCTTCCTCTCTTCCTCTCGTCCCACTCTTCCTCTCACCTCTCTCCCCCCTCGTCCCACTCTTCCTCTCTCCCCCCTCGTCCCACTCTTCCTCTCACCTCTGTCCCCCCTCGTCCCACTCTTCCTCTCACCTCTCGTCCCACTCTTCCTCTCACCTCTCTCCCCCCTCGTCCCACTCTTCCTCTCTTCCTCTCGTCCCACTCTTCCTCTCACCTCTCTCCCCCCTCGTCCCACTCTTCCTCTCTTCCTCTCTCCCCCTCGTCCCACTCTTCCTCTCACCTCTCTCCCCCCTCGTCCCACTCTTCCTCTCTCCCCCCTCGTCCCACTCTTCCTCTCTCCCCCTCGTCCCACTCTTCCTCTCTCCCCCCTCGTCCCACTCTTCCTCTCTCCCCCTCGTCCCACTCTTCCTCTCTTCCTCTCGTCCCACTCTTCCTCTCACCTCTCTTCCCACTCTTCCTCTCACCTCTCTCCCCCCTCGTCTCTCTCTTCCTGTCTCCCCCCTCGTCTCTCTTCCTGTCTCCCCCTCCACAGGGATGGTATAGAGTTTGCCTTTAA
Organism: Salmo trutta; assembly: GCF_901001165.1. Lineage (NCBI taxonomy): Eukaryota > Metazoa > Chordata > Actinopteri > Salmoniformes > Salmonidae > Salmo > Salmo trutta. Next base: position 51,558,774 of record NC_042962.1, on the reverse strand, counting down.
GTACCAGAACCCCCATGGTGCAGAGTTCCCTCCTCCTAACCTGGCCTTCCTAGAGGTCCTGTCAGAGTTCTCCTCCAAGCTGCTGCGACAGGACAAGAAGACTGTGTAAGTACCTGCCCTGTGTGTGTGTGTAGCCACTTTCTGTGTGTTTATGTGTGTGTAACCTGTCTCTCTCCTCCCAGTCACTCGTATCTGGAGAAGTTCATGTCAGAGTCGATGTCGGAGCGTCGTGAGGACGTGTGGCTGCCCTTAATCTCCTACCGGAACAGTCTGCTAACAGGAGGAGAGGACGGGGACAGGATGTCAGTAACATCAGGCGCCAGCAGCAAGACCAGCTCCATCCGCAGCAAGAAGGGACGGACGCCAATACACAAGAGTAAACGCATCGAGGGTGGGTCTATCTCACACACGGACACAGAGACACACTGAGTGTACAAAACATTAGGAACACCTTCCTAATATTGAGTTGCTTCAGTTCGTCAGGACATGGACTCTACAAGGTGTGGAAAGCGTTCCACAGGGATGCTGACCCATGTTGACTCCTATGCTTCCCACAGTTGTCAAGTTGGCTGGATGTCTTTTGGGTGGTGGACCCTTCTTGATACACACAGGAAACAGTGTAAAAACCCAGCAGCGTTGCAGTTCTTGATACACTGAAGCCTGCCACCTACTACCCCGTTCAAAGGCACTTCTATCTTTTGTCTTGCCCATTCACCCTCTGAATGGCACACGTACACAATCCATGTCTCAATGCTTAAAAATCCTTCTTTAACCTGTCTCCTCCCCTTCATCTACACTGATTGAAGTGGATTTAACAAGTGACATCAATAAGGGATCATAGTTTTCACCTGGTCAGTCTGTCATGGGAAGAGCAGGTGTTCCTAATGTTTTGTACTCTCTCTGTATAAATACATGTACCTACAGATGTTGCTAAATGTGTGTGTTTTATCCGTGTCTCTGTCGGCCCTCTAGAGGAGAGTAGTGTGGAGGCCTCCTGGCTGCGTGGTAATGACAGCCTCCAGACACCGGGGGCGCTAACCACCCCTCAGCTCACCTCCACCGTCCTCAGAGAGAACCCACGGCAGGCAGCGGACACACACCTACCTGACCACGACTCTGAACCTGGCTCCGAGAACGACTATGTACACAAGTAAGCGTGTGTGTGTGTGTGTGTGTGTGTGTGTGTGTGTGTGTACGCACGCACGTGCACTGTCTGTGTGTGTAACCCTCTCCTCTGCAGTCCCCAGATGCAGATGTCTTGGCTAGGCCAACAGAAGATGGAGGACAGCAGGAAGGATAGAACAGCCATGAACTACATGAAGGCTCGCAACCAGACTGTCAGACAAACTGTGTACGTGTCTGGTGTGTGTGTGTGTGTGTGTGTGTGTGTGTGTGTGTGTGTGTGTACTGACCCCCCACCTCTCTCTCTCTAGTCGTGGTCTGATGGAGGATGACGCGGAGCCAATCTTTGAGGACGTCATGATGTCATCGCGAGGTCAACTGGAGGACATGAACGAGGAGTTCGAAGACACCATGGTCATCGACCTGGTCAGTGACGTCACTTCCTGTCTGTCGTGTTTTGATTCTGTCGTTTGGATCGTCAATTCTGTTGTGTAATTCGGCCAGTCTATATCGCACCATTCGTTGATTCTCCCGTTCTGTCGTTCCAGCCTCCTTCCAGGAACAGGCGGGAGAGGGCGGAGCTCAGACCAGACTTCTTCGACTCGGCAGCCATGATCGAGGACGAGTCGGTAAGGAAAACAAACACACACTCAGCCTTGCAGTGGTAAACCAGTGTGAGCCTAAGATATCTAAAACATGATCCATGATGATGTCATTTAACGGCATCTCTTTTGTCCGTCATCCCAGGGTTTCACCATGCCCATGTTCTGATCCAGTGTTCTGATCCAGTGTTCTGATCCAGTGTTCCCAGTCCTTCCTGGAGGGGGGAGGGGCCTTCCACAGGATGAGCTGTCAATCAAACATCAGACACTTGAACACCCAGACGAACTCTGATCAGCCAGTTGACAGCCTTGTGTGTGTGTGGAGTGGATCTGTTGGGATCTACCCTGAAGCTCCAGGGATCCACTCACTGGCCGGCCGAAGGATTCCATTCAACCCTGAGAATTTCGGACAAAATATCGTACAGAGTATCTATCGTACATAGAGAAGATCTTTTATCGTTCAGTGGACGTGTGGGTGTGTTGGCTACAAACAGGACAGAATATCGGACAAAATATAGTAGAAAACATTGTTCCACATTTCTTAAAAAATATTGTAAACTTTCGGCCCTTCCTTGTTTGTTCCCACTGACTTGTTTTAACTTCCTGTTATTGTTAGCGTTCTGGCTAATCTCTCCGCTAGCTCTGTGGTATTCATGGCCCTGTGCGCCCGGCTATACAGTCCCCCATGCCACACAGTTGTATGGTTGTTTCGTTTCACTCCCGACGTCATGTATAGACCCCCCCCAGATGGAACTTGATATTAAATGTGATAAATCTTTACTCTTTTATTTGTTATCTTTACTCTGTCACTCCTGTCTCTACTCTCTCTTCCCTTTCGATAGTGTTGAGAATGTCCTGTATGTGGTTTTATTGGCAAATGCACCAAACAGCAACCAGAACTAGAAGAGTTCTCATTGGCCATACAAGAGGCTGTGATGTCATAGCCAAATCCCAAGCTCCTCCCCCTCAGAGCTTCAGACAGACACACCGACTGTGGAATCGCGGCTTTTTAAAAACGTTTTAAAAATAAATATATTTTGAATTTCAGTAGCTTTAGTACAAAGTTTTAAATGAAGTGAGTTTTTAAATTTGTTTTGTCCGATTATTTGTTTGTACAGTTATCTTTCTGAAAAAGTATCTTGTTTGTTGCCAAACGGTTGCCTAAATGCTTATATCTGATTAGTCCCTACTGCTCAGGCTGTTGCCATGGATACCCAGCCTGTTAAGCGCCATATAAGGGTGTGTCCAGTGCGACCGTAGATGTTGTGCAGGCTCAATAGTCTAAAGTGACTTCCTCTTCATCTGCACTGATGAGGAAGACCTGGACAGGTAACCGCTAATATCCAGTAGCCTTCTACCATATTCATTTCACATGTCCTCTCTTTTCAGATCAGTGCATATGAAGGTGGAGACCAGCAGAGAATGCCCCTCTAGTCTTAAAATGTGGCTGTAGTTACACATAACAGTTGATTGGTTGTCTTATCACTTTGACCCACACTTATTGTTCTTCTACTGGCTGGTTAAGCTGCCCTTCTGTAAATATCAGAGATGATTGGTTCTTTCTGTAGCGATGGCATCACCTGCCCTTTAACCTTCTAAAATACTGTTTTTTTTTTCTTCATGTGAACTTGATCTTATCTTTTTTAAATAAATAAAATCTGTAATCTAATTCTGGATTGTGTGTTTTGCTGTATTGGACCGGTTTTAAGAATAGACTCCAAACAGTGCCTTCGGAAAGTATTCAGACCCCTTCACATTTTGTTACGTTACAGCCTTATTAAAAAATGTTATTCAATGTTTCCCTTATCAATTGACACACACTACCCCGTAATGACAAAGTGAAAACAGGTTGACATTTATTAAAAAATTAAACTGATAATTGACAAATATTCGGACTCTTTGCTATGAGACTATAAATTGAGCTCTGGTGCATCCTGTTTCCATCTATCATCCTTGAGCTTTTTCTACAACTTGATTGGAGAGGCACACACCTGTCTATATAAGGTCCCACAGTTTGACTGTCAGAGCAAAAACCAAGCCACGAGGTCGAAGGACTTCTCTTTAGAGCACCAAGACAGTAATAAGGCTGCAACATAAAATGTGGAATACTTTCCGAATGCACTGTGTGTGTATATATATAAAAATAAGACTTCCTTCCAAGACAAGCTGTCCATTTGATTCCAGAGGGGGAGAACTATGGAGACTGAGCCCCAACAGTATCTCTACTTTACTCTTTATATTTATCACTTTTACTTCACTACATTCCTAAAGAAAATAATGTACTTTTTCCCTGACACCCAAAGTACTCGCTACATTTCCGATGCTTAGCAAGACAGGAAATGGTCCAATTCTCAAACTTATCAAGAGATCATCCCTACTGCCTCTGATCTGGTGGACTCACTAAACACATGCTTCATTTGTTATTGTCAGTCGGTGTGCCTCTGGCTCTCCGTATATGGTCAAAATAATGAGTGCTGTCTAGTTCGCTTAATATAAGGAATTTGAAAGTTCTAATTTTACTTTTGATACTTAAGTATATTTTGGCAGTTACATTACACACACGTTCAAACTGTCATTGGGATATAAAATTCTGTCTCACACACAGACAAAGACAGACATCTTTACAATTTCAATGATTTTATTTAACAAACTAGTCTGGATTCACAGCAGGTGTGTTAATTTAACCAGATAGAAAAATGCTGATTCTTCCAAACAAGTTCCACAGGGTTAGGGACATAAGTGATCTAATCCAGGACTCTCCAACCCTGTTCCTGGAGAGATACCATCCTGTAGGTTTATACTCCAACCCTGTCCCTGGAGAGATACCATCCTGTAGGTTTATACTCCAACCCTGTTCCTGGAGAGATACCATCCTGTAGGTTTTAACTCCAACCCTGTTCCTGGAGAGCCACCCTCCTGTAGGTTTTAACTCCAACCCTGTTCCTGGAGAGATACCATCCTGTAGGTTTTAACTCCAACCCTGTTCCTGGAGAGATACCATCCTGTAGGTTTTAACTCCAACCCTGTTCCTGGAGAGCCACCCTCCTGTAGGTTTTTGTTGTAACTAACCTGATTCAGCTTATCAACCAGCTAATTACTTGAATCAGGTGCGCTAGATTGGGGTTTGAGCGAAAACCGACAGGATGGTATCTCTCAAGGAACAGGGTTGGAGTATAAACCTACAGGATGGTATCTCTCCAGGAACAGGGTTGGAGTATAAACCTACAGGATGGTATCTCTCCAGGAACAGGGTTGGAGTATAAACCTACAGGATGGTATCTCTCCAGGAACAGGGTTGGAGTATAAACCTACAGGATGGTATCTCTCCAGGAACAGGGTTGGAGTATAAACCTACAGGATGGTATCTCTCCAGGAACAGGGTTGGAGTATAAACCTACAGGATGGTATCTCTCCAGGAACAGGGTTGGAGTTAAAACCTACAGGATTGTATCTCTCCAGGAACAGGGTTGGAGTTAAAACCTACAGGATTGTATCTCTCCAGGAACAGGGTTGGAGTTAAAACCTACAGGATGGTATCTCTCCAGGAACAGGGTTGGAGTTAAAACCTACAGGATGGTATCTCTCCAGGAACAGGGTTGGAGTATAAACCTACAGGATGGTATCTCTCCAGGAACAGGGTTGGAGTTAAAACCTACAGGATGGTATCTCTCCAGGAACAGGGTTGGAGTTAAAACCTACAGGATGGTATCTCTCCAGGAACAGGGTTGGAGTTAAAACCTACAGGATGGTATCTCTCCAGGAACAGGGTTGGAGTTAAAACCTACAGGATGGTATCTCTCCAGGAACAGGGTTGGAGTTAAAACCTACAGGATGGTATCTCTCCAGGAACAGGGTTGGAGTTAAAACCTACAGGATGGTATCTCTCCAGGAACAGGGTTGGAGTTAAAACCTACAGGATGGTATCTCTCCAGGAACAGGGTTGGAGTTAAAACCTACAGGATGGTATCTCTCCAGGAACAGGGTTGGAGTTAAAACCTACAGGATGGTATCTCTCCAGGAACAGGGTTGGAGTTAAAACCTACAGGATGGTATCTCTCCAGGAACAGGGTTGGAGTTAAAACCTACAGGATGGTATCTCTCCAGGAACAGGGTTGGAGTTAAAACCTACAGGATGGTATCTCTCCAGGAACAGGGTTGGAGTTAAAACCTACAGGATGGTATCTCTCCAGGAACAGGGTTGGAGTTAAAACCTACAGGATGGTATCTCTCCAGGAACAGGGTTAGAGAGCCCTGCTCTAAGCTATAGGTGAAATTCGAGACCGGGTGGTCGAAGGTGTTAGTGTGTTAGAGTGGGATGTTGGCGTGTTTCTTCCAGGGGTTGGTCTGTTTCTTGGAGGCCAGAACCTCCAGGTCCCTACAGATCCTCTTCCGGGTGGTCGACGGCACGATGATGTCATCCACGAACCCTGAAACACACACGGTTACAATGGGGGAGTGGGTGTAAGGTTTGTTGGAACGGATGGTGTGTGTGTGTGTGTGTACCTCTGACAGCGGCAGGGAAAGGGTTGGCGAACTTCTCTACGTATTCAGCCTCCTGCTCTGCCTGGTTGGATTTCCCTCTGAAGATGATCTGTACAGCCCCCTGGGAACACACCATGTTAAAGGCAGACATATATTGGGAATGTTTTAAAGTGAGCACTGACCTTTTTTCCCCCATTTTGACATTGTGAATGTTGCCATGGCTAGAAGTATGTGTGCTGTGTTACCTTGGTGTTGTGTAGAAGGTGTGTGTGTTGTGTTACCTTGGTGCTGTGTAGAAGGTGTGTGTGTTGTGTTACCTTGGTGTTGTGTAGAAGGTGTGTGTGTTGTGTTACCTTGGTGTTGTGTTGTGTTACCTTGGTGTTGTGTTGTGTTACCTTGGTGTTGTGTTGTGTTACCTTGGTGTTGTGTTGTGTTACCTTGGTGTTGTGTTGTGTTACCTTGGTGTTGTGTTGTGTTACCTTGGTGTTGTGTTACCTTGGTGTTGTGTTGTGTTACCTTGGTGTTGTGTTGTGTTACCTTGGTGTTGTGTTACCTTGGTGTTGTGTTGTGTTACCTTGGTGTTGTGTAGAAGGTGTGTATGTTGTGTAACCTTGGTGTTGTGTAGAAGGTGTGTGTGTTGTGTAGAAGGTGTGTGTGTTGTGTAGAAGGTGTGTGTGTTGTGTTACCTTGGTGTTGTGTTGTGTTACCTTGGTGTTGTGTAGAAGGTGTGTGTGTTGTGTAGAAGGTGTGTGTGCTGTGTTACCTTGGTGTTGTGTTACCTTGGTGTTGTGTAGAAGGTGTGTGTGTTGTGTAGAATGTGTGTGTGTTGTGTAGAAGGTGTGTGTGTTGTGTAGAAGGTGTGTGTGTTGTGTTACCTTGGTATTGTGTAGAAGATGTGTGTTGTGTAGAAGGTGTGTGTGTTGTGTTACCTTGGTGTTGTGTAGAAGGTGTGTGTGTTGTGTAGAAGGTGTGTGTGTTGTGTAGAAGGTGTGTGTGTTGTGTAGAAGGTGTGTGTGTTGTGTTACCTTGGTATTGTGTAGAAGGTGTGTGTTGTGTAGAAGGTGTGTGTGTTGTGTTACCTTGGTGTTGTGTAGAAGGTGTGTGTGTTGTGTAGAAGGTGTGTGTGTTGTGTAGAAGGTGTGTGTGCTGTGTAGAAGGTGTGTGTGTTGTGTTACCTTGGTGTTGTGTAGAAGGTGTGTGTGTTGTGTAGAAGGTGTGTGTTGTGTAGAAGGTGTGTGTGTTGTGTTACCTTGGTATTGTGTAGAAGGTGTGTGTTGTGTAGAAGGTGTGTGTGTTGTGTTACCTTGGTGTTGTGTAGAAGGTGTGTGTGTTGTGTAGAAGGTGTGTGTGTTGTGTAGAAGGTGTGTGTGCTGTGTAGAAGGTGTGTGTGTTGTGTTACCTTGGTGTTGTGTAGAAGGTGTGTGTGTTGTGTAGAAGGTGTGTGTTGTGTAGAAGGTGTGTGTGTTGTGTTACCTTGGTATTGTGTAGAAGGTGTGTGTGTTGTGTAGAAGGTGTGTGTGTTGTGTTACCTTGGCTCCCATCACGGCCACCTCTGCAGACGGCCAGGCGTAGTTCACATCACCTCTCAGGTGCTTGGAACTCATGACATCATACGCTCCTCCATAGGCCTTCCTAGTGATGATGGTGATCTTGGGGACGGTGGCCTCAGCAAAGGCAAACAGTAGCTTGGCCCCGTGTCGGATGATACCGCCATACTCCTGAGACGTCCCTGAGAGAAACGGCGAGGAAGGTGGAATCCTCTGGTTTAAAAAAAATCTAACTTGTTTTGATTAAAAATGACAGTTGATCACAGTACAGCGGTTTCACAATTAATGTGAAAGCTGTCAAGCGAGACATCTACTTGTTGACGTGCCAATTATTCATGAGGAAAGCCAGACTTGTGCACTACCTGGCAGGAAGCCGGGCACGTCCACGAAGGTGAGGATGGGGATGTTGAAAGCGTCGCAGAAACGAACGAAGCGAGCTCCTTTCACTGATGAGTTAATGTCCAGACAACCTGCACACACACAGGAGAAGTATCACCAGCACCACCACCATCATCACCACCACTACCACCGTCACCACCACTACTACCACCACCACTACCACCGTCATCCCCACTACTACTACCACCGTCATCACCACCACCATCACCACCGTCATCACCACCATCATCATCACCACCACCACTACTACCACCGTCATCACCACCATCATCACCACCGTCATCACCACCACCACTACCACCACCGTCATCACCACCACCACTACTACCACCGTCATCACCACCACCACCGTCATCACCACCATCATCACCACCACTACTACCACCGTCATCACCACCACCATCATCATCACCACCACTACCACCGTCATCACCACTACTACTACCACCGTCATCACCACCGTCAACATTACCACCACCACCGTCATCACCTCCAACACTACTACCACCGTCATCACCACCACCACTACTACAACCGTCATCACCACCATCAACATTACCACCACTACCACCACCACCGTCACCGTCATCACCACCGTCAACATTACCACCACCATCACCACCGCCATCACTACCACCGTCATCACCACGTCAACATTACCACCATCACCACCACCACCGTCAACATTACCACCACCACCGTCATTATCGTCACCACCACCACCACCACCACCGTCAACATTACCACCACCACCACCGTCATTATCGTCATCACCACCACCGTCAACATTACCACCACCGTCATTATCGTCACCACCACCACCGCCAACATTACCACCGTCAACATCATCACCACTAATACCGTAAACATTACCACCACCACCGTCAACATCATCACCACCGTCATAACCACCACCACCACCGTCATCACTACCGTCAACATCACCACCACCGTCATAACCACCAACACCAGCCATTATCGTCACAACCACCACCAACATCACCACCGTCATTGTCGTCATCACAACCACCATCATCACCACCACTACCATCATCATCATCACTAATCCATCACTCTTCTACTCACCAGACGCTACTTTAGGTTGATTCCCTACAATTCCAACAGTTCGTCCGTTCATGCGAGCGAATCCCACTACGATGTTTTTAGCGTAGTTAGGCATGATCTCAAAGAACTCCCTCTCGTCCACAATCTGAAGTTAAAACCACAGATCAGTAGACAACAGGCTGTGTGTATGTGTGTGTGTGTGTATGTGTGTGTGTGTGTGTGTGTCGTACCCCCTGGATGATGTCCAGCATGTCGTAGGCTTTAGTGGTCTCAAAGGGAACGATGGTGTCCAGACCAGGAACCAGTCTGTCACTGGAGGAGGAGAGGGATGAGATCAAACATCCTCCAAAGGCCAGTCATATGGATTACATTTTAGGAAAATCCCAAATGCCATGGGCAGTTCTGTGATTGGCTAGTCTGTCAGAGGAGTTCTGTGGTTGGGTACCTGGGGTCGTGGCACTCGGTAACGGGGGCGGGGTCCTGGTTGCTAAGGGGAAGGAAGTTGAAGAAGTTTCGGAGGTTGAGCAGAGCATCGATGTCGTTCTCAAACGCGCGGTGAGCGACACCTGACACCGCGGTGTGTGTTTTAGCTCCTCCCAGTTCCTCCTGAGTGACGTCTTCATTGGTGACAGACTTCACTACGTCAGGACCTGTGATGAACAGGTATGAGGTGTCCTACACATACACACACAATCAAAGATCTGGATATAACCCATGTTAGTTGTATTAATTGTACAGTACATCTATGCAGGAAGGGTGTGTGTCTTACCTTGACCATAAAGGTGAAGTCGGTCAGGGCAGGAGAGTAGACAGCTCCTCCAGCACAGGGACCCATGATCAGAGAGATCTGAGGAACCACACCTGAAGCCATCACATTCCTCTACAGAGACAAAGAGAACGGGAGAGAGCGTGAGACCGGGAGAGAGCGTGAGACCGGGAGAGAGCGAGAGACCGGGGTAAACCGGGGGAGAGCGTGAGACCGGGAGAGAGACCGGGAGAGAGCGTGAGACCGGGGGAGAGCGTGAGACCGGGAGAGAGCGTGAGACCGGGAGAGACCGGGGGAGAGCGTGAGACCGGGAGAGAGCGTGAGACCGGGAGAGAGCGTGAGACCGGGAGAGAGCGTGAGACCGGGAGAGAGCGTGAGACAGCGAGAGACCGGGAGAGACCGGGGGAAACCGGGGGAGAGTGTGAGACCGGGAGAGAGAGAGAGACCGGGAGAGAGCGTGAGACCGGGAGAGAGCGAGAGACCGGGAGAGACCGGGGGAGAGCGTGAGAGAGCGGGAGAGACCGGGAGAGAGCGAGAGACCGGGAGAGACCGGGGGAGAGTGTGAGACCGGGAGAGAGCGAGAGACCGGGAGAGACCGGGAGAGACCGGGAGAGACCGCGAGAGACCGGGGGAGAGCGAGAGACCGGGGGAGAGCGAGAGACCGGGGGAGAGCGAGAGACCGGGGGAGAGCGAGAGACCGGGGGAGAGCGAGAGACCGGGGGAGAGCGAGAGACCGGGAGAGAGCGTGAGACCGGGAGAGAGCGTGAGACCGGGACAGAGCGTGAGACCGGGACAGAGCGTGAGACCGGGACAGAGCGAGAGACCGGGAGAGAGCGAGAGACCGGGAGAGAGCGGGAGAGACCGGGAGAGAGCGTGAGAGACCGGGAGAGAGCGTGAGACCGGGAGAGAGCGTGAGACCGGGGGAGACCGGGGGAGAGACCGGGAGAGAGCGTGAGACCGGGACAGAGCGAGAGACCGGGACAGAGCGAGAGACCGGGACAGAGCGAGAGACCGGGAGAGAGCGAGAGACCGGGAGAGAGCGAGAGACCGGGAGAGAGCGTGAGACCGGGAGAGAGCGTGAGACCGGGGGAGAGCGAGAGACCGGGGGAGAGCGAGAGACCGGGGGAGAGCGAGAGACCGGGAGAGACCGGGGGAGAGCGTGAGACCGGGAGAGACCGGGGGAGAGCGTGAGACCGGGAGAGAGCGTGAGACCGGGAGAGACCGGGAGAGAGCGTGAGACCGGGGGAGAGCGTGAGACCGGGAGAGAGTGTGAGACCGGGAGAGAGCGTGAGACCGGGAGAGACCGGGGGAGAGCGTGAGACCGGGAGAGAACGAGAGACCGGGGGAGAGCGTGAGACCGGGGGAGAGCGTGAGACCGGGGGAGAGCGTGAGACCGGGGGAGAGCGTGAGACCGGGGGAGAGCGTGAGACCGGGAGAGACCGGGAGAGACCGGGAGAGAGCGAGAGACCGGGAGAGACCGGGAGAGACCGGGAGACCGGGAGAGACCGGGGGAGAGCGTGAGACCGGGAGAGAGCGTGAGACCGGGAGAGAGCGTGAGACCGGGAGAGAGCGTGAGACCGGGAGAGACCGGGGGAGAGCGTGAGACCGGGAGAGAGCGTGAGACCGGGAGAGAGCGTGAGACCGGGGGAGACCGGGAGAGAGCGTGAGACCGGGAGAGAGCGTGAGACCGGGAGAGAGCGTGAGACCGGGAGAGAGCGTGAGAGAGCGTGAGACCGGGAGAGAGCGTGAGACCGGGAGAGAGCGGGAGAGACCGGGAGAGAGCGGGGGAGAGCGGGAGAGACCGGGGGAGAGGGAGAGACCGGGGGAGAGCGTGAGACCGGGAGAGAGCGAGAAACCGGGAGAGAGCGAGAGACCGGGAGAGATCGAGAGACCGGGAGAGAGCGAGAGACAGCGAGAGACCGGGAGAGTCCGGGGGAAACCGGAGAGACCGGGGGAGAGCGTGAGACCGGGAGAGAGCGAGAGACGAGAGACCGGGAGAGACCGGGAGAGAGCGAGAGACGAGAGACCGGGAGAGACCGGGAGAGAGCGAGAGACAGCGAGAGACCGGGAGAGTCCGGGGGAAACCGGGAGAGACCGGGAGAGAGCATGAGACCGGGGGAGAGCGAGAGACCGGGAGAGAGCGGGGGAGACCGGGAGAGACCGGGGGAGACCGGGGGAGAGCGTGAGACCGGGAGAGACCAGGGGACAGCGTGAGACCAGGAGAGAACGAGAGACCGGGGGAGAACGAGAGACCGGGGGAGAGCGTGAGACCGGGGGAGAGCGTGAGACCGGGGGAGAGCGTGAGACCGGGAGAGAGCGAGAGACCGGGAGAGAGCGAGAGACCGGGAGAGAGCGTGAGACCGGGAGAGAGCGTGAGACCGGGGGAGACCGGGAGAGAGACCGGGGGAGAGCGTGAGACCGGGAGAGAAACCGGGGGAGAGCGTGAGACCGGGAGAGAGCGTGAGACCGGGAGAGAGCGAGAGACCGGGGGAGAGCGGGGGAGAGCGTGAGACCGGGAGAGAGCGTGAGACCGGGAGAGACCGGGGGAGAGCGTGAGACCGGGAGAGAGCGTGAGACCGGGAGAGAGCGGGGGAGAGCGTGAGACCGGGAGAGAGCGTGAGACCGGGAGAGAGCGTGAGACCGGGAGAGACCGGGGTAGAGCGGGAGAGACCGGGGGAGAGCGGGAGAGACCGGGGGAGAGCGGGGGAGAGCGTGAGACCGGGAGAGAGCGTGAGACCGAGAGAGAGCGTGAGACCGGGAGAGAGCGTGAGACCGGGAGAGAGCGAGAGACCGGGAGAGAGCGAGAGACCGGGGAAGAGCGTGAGAGAGCGTGAGACCGGGAGAGAGCGTGAGACCGGGAGAGAGCGTGAGACCGGGAGAGAGCGAGAGACCGGGAGAGACCGGGGGAGAGCGTGAGACCGGGAGAGAACGAGAGACCGGGGGAGAGCGTGAGACCGGGGGAGAGCGTGAGACCGGGAGAGAACGAGAGACCGGGAGAGAACGAGAGAGAGTGAGACCGGGAGAGAACGAGAGAGAGTGAGACCGGGAGAGACCGGGGGAGAGACCGGGGGAGAGACCGGGGGAGAGCGTGAGACCGGGAGAGAGCGTATGACCGGGAGAGAGCGTGAGACCGGGAGAGAGCGAGAGACCGGGAGAGAGCGTGAGACCGGGAGAGAGCGAGAGACCGGGGGAGACCGGGAGAGACCGTGAGACCGGGAGAGAGCGTGAGACCGGGAGAGAGCGTGAGACCGGGAGAGAGCGTGAGACCGGGGGAGAGCGTGAGACCGGGGGAGACCGGGGGAGAGACCGGGGGAGAGCGTGAGACCGGGAGAGAGCATGAGACCGGGAGAGAGCGTGAGACCGGGAGAGAGCGTGAGACCGGGGGAGAGCGTGAGACCGGGGGAGAGCGTGAGACCGGGGGAGACCGGGGGAGAGACCGGGGGAGAGCGTGAGACCGGGAGAGAGCATGAGACCGGGAGAGAGCGGGAGAGAGCGTGAGACCGGGAGAGAGCGTGAGACCGGGAGAGAGCGTGAGACCGGGAGAGAGCGAGAGACCGGGAGAGAGCGAGAGAGAGCGAGAGACCGGGAGAGAGCGGGAGAGACCGGGGGAGAGCGGGAGAGACCGGGGGAGAGCGGGAGAGACCGGGGGAGAGCGTGAGACCGGGAGAGAGCGTGAGACCGGGAGAGAGCGAGAGACCGGGAGAGAGCGAGAGACCGGGAGAGAGCGAGAGACCGGGAGAGAGCGAGAGACCGGGAGAGACCAGGAGAGACCGGGGGAAACCGGGGGAGAGCGTGAGACCGGGAGAGAGAGAGACAGGGAGAGAGCTTGAGACAGCGAGAGACCGGGGGAAACCGGGGAGAGCGTGAGACCGGGAGAGAGAGAGAGACCGGGAGAGAGCTTGAGACAGCGAGAGACCGGGAGAAACCGGGGGAGAGCGTGAGACCGGGAGAGAGAGAGAGACCGGGAGAAACCGGGGGAGAGCGTGAGACCGGGAGAGAGAGAGAGACAGGGAGAGAGCGTGAGACCGGGAGAGAGCGAGAGAGCGAGAGACCGGGAGAGACCGAGAGAAAGGGAGAGACCGGGGGAGAGCGAGAGACCGGGAGAGAGCGTGAGACCGGGAGAGAGCGAGAGACCGGGAGAGAGCGAGAGACCGGGAGAGAGCGTGAGACCGGGAGAGAGCGTGAGACCGGGAGAGAGCGTGAGACCGGGAGAGAGCGAGAGACCGGGAGAGAGCGAGAGACCGGGAGACCGGGAGACCGGGAGAGAGCGTTAGACCGGGAGAGACCGAGCGAGAGACCGGGAGAGACCGAGCGAGAGACCGAGCGAGAGACCGGGAGAGACCGAGCGAGAGACCGGGAGAGACCGAGCGAGAGACCGGGGGAGAGACCGAGCGAGAGACCGGGGGAGAGACCGAGCGAGAGCGTGAGACCGGGAGAGAGCGTGAGACCGGGAGAGAGCGTGAGACCGGGAGAGAGCGTGAGAGAGACCGGGGGAGAGACCGGGGGAGAGCGTGAGACCGGGAGAGAGCGTGAGACCGGGAGAGAGGAGCGTGAGACCGGGAGAGACCGGGAGAGAGACCGGGGGAGAGACCGGGGGAGAGCGTGAGACCGGGAGAGAGCGTGAGACCGCGAGAGACCGGGGGAGAGACCGGGGGAGAGCGTGAGACTGGGAGAGAGCGTGAGACCGGGAGAGAGCGAGAGACCGGGAGAGACCGGGAGAGAGACCGGGAGAGAGCGAGAGACCGGGAGAGACCGGGAGAGACCGGGGGAGAGCGTGAGACCGGGAGAGAGCGTGAGACCGGGAGAGAGCGTGAGACCGGGAGAGAGCGTGAGACCGGGAGAGAGCGTGAGACCGGGAGAGAGCGTGAGACCGGGAGAGAGCGTGAGACCGGGGGAGACCGGGGGAGAGCGTGAGACCGGGAGAGACCGGGAGAGAGCGTGAGACCGGGAGAGAGCGAGAGACCGGGAGAGACCGGGGGAGAGCGTGAGACCGGGAGAGAGCGTGAGACCGGGAGAGACCGGGAGAGAGACCGGGGGAGAGACCGGGGGAGAGACCGGGGGAGAGCGTGAGACCGGGAGAGAGCGTGAGACCGGGAGAGAGCGTGAGACCGGGAGAGAGCGTGAAACCAGGAGAGAGCGTGAGACCGGGAGAGACCGGGAGAGAGACCGGGGGAGACCGGGGGAGAGACCAGGGGAGAGACCGGGGGAGAGCGTGAGACTGGGAGAGAGCGTAAGACCGGGAGAGAGCGTGAGACCGGGAGAGAGCGAGAGACCGGGAGAGAGACCGGGGGAGAGCGTGAGACTGGGAGAGAGCGTAAGACCGGGAGAGAGCGGGAGAGACCGGGAGAGAGCGGGAGAGACCGGGGAGACCGGGGGAGAGACCGGGAGAGACCGGGGGAGAGACCGGGAGACCGGGAGAGAGCGTGAGACCGGGAGAGAGCGAGAGACCGGGAGAGAGCGAGAGACCGGGAGAGACCGGGAGTTAGCGAGAGACCGCGAGAGACCGGGAGAGAGCGAGAGACCGGAGTTAGCGAGAGACCGGGAGAGACCGGGAGAGAGCGAGAGACCGGGAGTTAGCGTGAGACCGGGAGAGAGCGTGAGACCGGGAGAGAGCGTGAGACCGGGAGAGAGCGTGAGACCGGGAGAGAGCGAGAGACCGGGAGAGAGCGAGAGACCGGGAGAGAGCGAGAGACCGGGAGAGAGCGGGAGAGAGCGAGAGACCGGGAGAGAGCGGGAGACCGGGAGAGAGCGGGAGACCGGGAGAGAGCGTGAGACCGGGAGAGAGCGTGAGACCGGGAGAGAGCGAGAGACCGGGAGAGAGCGTGAAACCGGGAGAGAGCGAGAGACCGGGAGAGAGCGAGAGACCGGGAGAGAGCGAGTACATTTAGAAGCGATGTCATTTCTTTGCTGTCATCCTCATCCCAGTAACCAGTCTAATCAAGCCCCGCCCCCTTACCAGGAAGATGTCTGCGTATCCAGCCAGTGACTCCACCCCCTCCTGGATCCTGGCTCCGCCAGAGTCGTTCAGACCAATGACTGGAGCACCCACCATCATGGCCTGGTCCATGATCTACAGACATAAAGGGATGTGACTAGAAGTAATGAATGAGAAGCAGGAGGCCCTGAAGCAGGAGGCCCTGGAGAGTGAGCCCGTCCTCCTACCTTACAGATCTTCTGTGCGTGAGCCCCAGACAGACTGCCTCCAAATACTGTGAAGTCCTAAAAGAGAGCAAGAGACATTTATTATGAAAATAAATGGTAACTACTTTGATGTGTGTGTGTGTGTGTGTGTGTACCTGACTGAAGACATACACCAGCCTTCCGTTGATCCTCCCCTGTCCAGTCACCACACTGTCCCCTGCGAACTAGAGGGTGAGGGAAACTGAAACCATGTTGATGACTGAATCAACATTTTAAAAAATGATTCCGTTTATTCCATTTTGTCCATAGGCTGGATAAAATGTAGGAACCTCTATTGTGAAGTGTTACCTTGTTGTGGTCCTCTTCCATGCCGAAGTCAGAGCAGCGATGTTCCACAAACATATCATACTCTACAAACGAGTCTTTATCCAACAGGAGCTCAACTCTCTCTCTGGCTGTCAGCTTCCCCTGTGGAGAAGACCATTACACAGACAAAACGTTATACGGACCGACCGACCGACCGACAGGTAAACAGATAAATACACCATCAAACTGACAGACACTTGCGCATGCTCAGATTATTTACCCTTTTGTGTTGCGCGTCAATTCTCTTCTGACCTCCTCCGATCAGCGCAGCATTCCTCTTTCTGTCTATCCTCTCCTGAACGGAGAGATGACTAACGGAATACCACCGCCGCGCCTGCTGCTGCAGCTGGGACCGGGCTACGGCTGCCGAAGCCACGCCATGTTTTACCTGCCCCAATGTTTTAAAAGAAGCTTTTAGTCCGGAAAGGAGACCGCAGCTGCTCCGTGCTACAGCGAAGGCCGCCATTGTTGTCTGACTGACGTATAAGGGTGGGTGGGGTCTGTGGGAAAGTGACGCGCGTTTGAGCCAATCGACCAGAAGTAATTTTTTGAATGGCCAGTCAGAAACGAGGTAGATCTGGATGGGGATTGACTTCACGTGTCAACATATTAAGAACCGTGTATGATAGGTCAACCTTGAGGGGTTGTAGCTTTATAGTTTGTGGTATCAATGTCATGGAAATACAAACTACACTTCCCTGAAAGTTGGTTTGGTATCTCCTCTGTGATTGGTCGGTCTGACCAACGCCCTTTGCCCCCTCCCTCCTAGCCACAGCTCCTTTCCTAAGCACTGTTGTACAGCTAACATCATTGGATTGGTAGAATAAGCAACATGCTAAATGTATCATGCATTATACATGTGTCACTCATCTATATGTTGAAATCATTTTGAAACTTAGTGTCTATATTGCACTGGCTGTGTGTGTGTGTGTGTGTGTAGGCTTACAGTATAAAACAAGAGAAACACTCAAACTGATCAGTATTTATTGGAGGGTTAAACATCTATCAACCATTACAATTATAATTGTACATAAAGTACTGGCACCCAGCAGCAGTTACTGGGGACAACTGAGATCATTCTGTTCAGTGGAAAACAATCAAGCTCTCAGTGTTGTAGGTTGAAAAGTCCTCACTCAATACCCCGTCTAAAGAACATACTTCATTTTCAAGATTTATTGCTTTTTACAGCACCAGGAATCGTGTTGTATGACCCTACCTTTTCAGTTGAAATTGTTTTTCCATCTAGGCACAATTCTATATAGAATGCATTGATGTATAACCCAGTTGTGTACATAGCATAATTTAACCCAATCTATTCTAGAAATAGAACTCTTATGGAGTCATCAGATTACTACGTTCTAACACTGCACATTGATTGGCTTAGATGGAAGTTTATTTTAGTGTATTAGTGTGACAGACAGATAACAGACTGCACGTTTAAAATGCAGCATATGTATTGTTCAGGTCAGGTGAGCAGAGCTGGGATAGGAGGACGTGTGTGTGGGTTTAACTGGACCAAACATATTGTGACACACACACACACACACCAGAGTGCAAACAGCTACAATCAGGTAGCTGTTTGCACTCAGTGTCTGTGTTATATTCTTACATTCTAACACAGTTTAAAACACCAGTCCAACCCAGTTTGATCCAGTCTAACCCAGTAATAGAGACATTCTAACCCAGGTCAACAATCAGGTTGAACCCAGTTTAAAAGCCTTAAAAACATCTGCTTGTCTAACCTGGACAATGGTCTGAAATTCTGACTGCAAGATGGCTTTGGGTTTGCAGCTGCATAGACACACACACACACACACACACTAGAGGTTTTCCTGCAGCCAGTCCATGTATCCTCTGATCATTCTTTTCCCCACATCGAAGTAAAACGGCGAGTGCGCAAAACTAAAGGCGCCGTGGAAACCGTCGTCATAGTGATGGCTGGAAACAGCGACGCCCGCGTCTTGTAGCCTCCTGGTGTACATCAACCCATCGTCTCTGAGAACATCGTACTCACACGTTAGGATGTAGGCTCGCGGCGTTCTACCCAGAACCCCCTGCTCCGCCAGCAGCGGCGCCGCTCGGACATCCAGCAAACCCGGGAGAAGATCACCCTCCTGCCCTGTGACCTCCTGTGACCCTGTCTCCATGCCAACAGGCTTGTAATGCTTAATGTGTTTGGCCGGCAGAAGGGTGGTCCAGTTGAGATGGGAGCGGACGGAGGGAGGGATGGAGGGATGATGGAGTAAGGAGGGGGACAAGAGGAGGGGATGGAGAGAGGTATCAACCCCCAGGTAGAGCAGCCAGAACCTACAGAGAAAGAGAGAGAAGAGTTACTAACACAGGTGTGTATGTGACTGTGAGCGCATGCAGATGTGCGGCTGGGTGTGTGAACATGTACGTGTGTGTACCTGGCCATCATAGAGCGGTGTAGCATGGGTATGTTGTGGTTCTGTTGGTGGGATGGAGTGTTGAGGTCTAGACCCTGGAGGACTGGGTAGATTAACGCCTGAACACTGAACTTCACACTCACACTGTCATCTACCGAGATCTGTGAAGAGAGGGAGAGTGTGTTAGTGTCTCTGTAGACACGTGTGTGTGTGTGTGTGTGTGTGTGTGTTTGTGTGTACCTGCTGTGCGACGGCTGCAGCGAGATTTCCTCCAGCGCTGTCGCCTGACACAGCCACGCGCTGTGGATCCACAGACAACTTTCCCAGAATGCCCGGCTCCAAGAAGTGCTTGGCCGCAGCCAGACAGTCCTCATACTGCACAGGGAAATGCACTTCTGGAGCCAGACGGTACCTACACACACACACACACACACACACACACACACACACACACACACACACACACACACACACACACACACACACACACACACACACACACACACACACACTTATGGTAAAATTGACAAAAAACCCTTTTTAATCCTTGTTGACAGTTCTGTCCAAACCTTAACTTGTTACTATAGCGTTATAAGAACCCAAGACTTTCATGTGGTGTGTGTGTGTGTGTGTGTGTGTGTGTGTGTTTGTGTGTGTAGAACTGAAGCTAATATAGTGTGAAAAGAGGAGAAACACTTACTCAACAGACACAACCACTGCATTCAGCTCATCAGACATCTGCCTACA
>NC_042962.1:51521650-51536650 GCF_901001165.1 Salmo trutta | reverse complement strand
CTTACCACTTGCAGCATAGCACGGAAAAAGGCGTCCAACAGCATCAGTTTCAAAGGCTCCTCGATGGCAGCAGGTAACGGTGTATAGATGTAATAAGGAACACCCACCGTTAATATCAATGTTACGACAACAGAAGACAACTTCATCTTTGTAACACCAGTATTACTAGCTATCTCCCCAACATGAACACGTAAATCACAGGGAACATAGTGCAGTCAGTGTGACAACACTGCCAAAGTCCAATGTGGTTAGTTAGCTTTTATATTAAAGATTCGGAATTTTGCTCGTTTATACCTGTAAAACGGAACATGCAATAATTATAGAAATTACATATTCTGAATACGCTGACGATAGTGAACAGGTTACACGCCTTGTTTTTGCAAATCGGTGTCGTATTTTCTTTTTGGAGTCGAAATGTAAAAACGTTGAACTCCTCTGCTCAGCGGTAACGTCTTAAAACTGCAACGCCTACTTTTGCATGTTAATGAAACATGTCAATAGTTTCTTAACCACGTAAATACTTCCACCCAAGAGGACTAGATGAATACAACCAACTTTGGTTCAGGGACCTCGCCCGTCCAATCTATGGCAATGACTTTTGTATTTTTTTTTTTTTTTTACTTTGGCTGTTTTCAATTAATACATTTTCATGTATGAAAAAAATACGTTTTTAACTTCAATAGCTTCCACCCCATATCACTTGAAACACATTTTATTGGTTCAAGGACCTCATCAATACAATATAAGGCAATTACTTTTGTAGTTTTTGACTTGGGCTATTTTCTATAAATGTAATATCACTAAATGTAAAATAATAAATAAAAAGACTTGCTTAAAACTTAAACAACTTCCACCCCTAAGGAGTTTGATAAAAAAAACACCTGTTATTTATTCAGGGACCTTGTCTGTACAATCTACAGCAAATACTTAAATATTTTCTGACTATGGCTATTTTCTATGATATTGAATGGACTTTCAATTAAAAACACTTCCTTCAAACTTCAATAGCTTTCACCCATATGACTTTCATGAATACTACCAACTGTTACTGTACTTTTGGGTGTCAGGAAAAATGTATGGCGTAAAAGGTAGATTATTTTCTTTAGGAATGTAGTGAAGTTAAAGTAGGCAAAAATATGTTTAGTAAAGTATAGATACCTAAAAGAAACTAGTACTTTAAAGTATTTTTTACTTATACATGTGTCACTCATATGTTGAAATAATTTTTTAACTCAGTGTCTATATTGCACTGGCTGTGCGTTTGTGTAACACTGTAGGCTTACAGTATAAAACAAGGGAAACACTCAAACTGATCAGTATTTATTGGAGGGGTAAACATCTATCAACCATTACAATCATAATTGTACATAAAGTACTGACACCCAGCAGCAGTTACTGGGGACAACTGAGATCATTCTGTTCAGTGGAAAACAATCAAGCTCTGTGTTGTGGGTTGAAAAGTCCTCACTCAATACCCCGTCTAAAGAACATACTTCATTTTCAAGATTTATTGCTTTTTACAGCACCAGGGATCGTGTTGTATGACCCTACCTTTTCAGTTGAAATTGTTTTTCCATCTAGGCACAATTCTATATAGAATGCATTGATGTATAACCCAGTTGTGCACATGGCATAATTTAACCCAATCTATTCTAGAAATAGAACTCTTATGGAGTCATCAGATTACTACGTTCTAACACTGCACATTGATTGGCTTAGATGGAAGTTTATTTTAGTGTATTAGTGTGACAGACAGATAACAGACTGCACGTTTAAAATGCAGCATATGTATTGTTCAGGTCAGGTGAGCAGAGCTGGGATAGGAGGACGTGTGTGTGGGTTTAACTGGACCAAACGTATTGTGACACACACACACACACACCAGAGTGCAAACAGCTACAATCAGGTAGCTGTTTGCACTCAGTGTCTGTGTTATATTCTTACATTCTAACACAGTTTAAAACACCAGTCCAACCCAGTTTGATCCAGTCTAACCCAGTAATAGAGACATTCTAACCCAGGTCAACAATCAGGTTGAACCCAGTTTAAAAGCCTTAAAAACATCTGCTTGTCTAACCTGGACATTGGTCTGAAATTCTGACTGCAAGATGGCTTTGGGTTTGCAGCTGCATAGACACACACACACACACACACACACACTAGAGGTTTTCCTGCAGCCAGTCCATGTATCCTCTGATCATTCTTTTCCCCACATCGAAGTAAAACGGCGAGTGCGCAAAACTAAAGGCGCCGTGGAAACCGTCGTCATAGTGATGGCTGGAAACAGCGACGCCCGCGTACATCAACCCATCGTCTCTGAGAACATCGTACTCACACGTTAGGATGTAGGCTCGCGGCGTTCTACCCAGAACCCCCTGCTCCGCCAGCAGCGGCGCCGCTCGGACATCCAGCAAACCCGGGAGAAGATCACCCTCCTGCCCTGTGACCTCCTGTGACCCTGTCTCCATGCCAACAGGCTTGTAATGCTTAATGTGTTTGGCCGGCAGAAGGGTGGTCCAGTTGAGATGGGAGCGGACGGAGGGAGGGATGGAGGGATGATGGAGTAAGGAGGGGGACAAGAGGAGGGGATGGAGAGAGGTATCAACCCCCAGGTAGAGCAGCCAGAACCTACAGAGAAAGAGAGAGAAGAGTTACTAACACAGGTGTGTATGTGACTGTGAGCGCATGCAGATGTGCGGCTGGGTGTGTGAACATGTACGTGTGTGTACCTGGCCATCATAGAGCGGTGTAGCATGGGTATGTTGTGGTTCTGTTGGTGGGATGGAGTGTTGAGGTCTAGACCCTGGAGGACTGGGTAGATTAACGCCTGAACACTGAACTTCACACTCACACTGTCATCTACCGAGATCTGTGAAGAGAGGGAGAGTGTGTTAGTGTCTCTGTAGACACGTGTGTGTGTGTGTGCGTGTTTGTGTGTACCTGCTGTGCGACGGCTGCAGCGAGATTTCCTCCAGCGCTGTCGCCTGACACAGCCACGCGCTGTGGATCCACAGACAACTTTCCCAGAATGCCCGGCTCCAAGAAGTGCTTGGCCGCAGCCAGACAGTCCTCATACTGCACAGGGAAATGCACTTCTGGAGCCAGACGGTACCTACACACACACACACACACACACACACACACACACACACACACACACACACACACACACACACACACACTTATGGTAAAATTGACAAAAAACACTTTTTAATCCTTGTTAACAGTTCTGTCCAAACCTTAACTTGTTACTATAGCGTTATAAGAACCCAAGACTTTCATGTTGAGTGTGTGTGTGTGTGTGTGTGTGTGTGTGTGTGTGTGTGTGTGTGTGTGTGTGTGTGTGTGTGTGTGTAGAACTGAAGCTAATATAGTGTGAAAAGAGGAGAAACACTTACTCAACAGACACAACCACTGCATTCAGCTCATCAGACATCTGCCTACACAAGACATCATAGCTTCCCATCTCTGAGAGGAAGACAGGGAGAGGGGGAAGAGAGAGGTGGGGGAGTAGAGAAGGAGAGAGAGATGGGGGAGTAGAGAAAGAGAGAGATGAGGAGGAGAGAAAGAGAGAGATGGGGGAGTAGAGAAGGAGAGAGAGGTGGGGGAGTAGAGAAGGAGAGAAAGAGAGAAGAAGACAGTGAGAAACCAAAGGTTGTTACATTAGGGTTACATCATGAACTAGATGTGTTAATGCTGGTAAACACACACACACACACACACACACACACACACACACACACACACACACACACACACACACTTACTGGTGGTCCCCAGGGCCCATCCTCCTCCATGGTAGAACATCACAGCCCTCCTCAGACCCCCCTCTCCTCCCCCTGCGGCGGGGGGCTCGTACACGCGCACCGGGACTCTGTCAAAGTCCACGTCACTCACCCTCACCCTGCCTCCCTGTCCTCCCGCCATCTCCCCCGGGGACCCCAGACCCAATGTGGGCCCCCGAATCACTGTGATGTGGTGACTGAGACCCAGACACTGGCACAGGTCACCCTGGAGGCGAGGGGGGGGGGGGGGAGAGAAGGACAGAGAGATAGGGGGAGAGATGGAGAGGGAGAGAGACATTTGAATGAGGTCAGAGAGCTGGAGTATCCCTGGTAGATTAGCATGCTAACCCTGTTCTAGGAGCTAGGGCTTTGACTTGAGAGTGAGTGTTTGTTCTGTCCTACCAACTCCATGGTCAATGTCACACCCTTGGCAATGACCACCATAGAAGTTTGCAAGTCAGCACAGATCTTCTCTTTTAATTCTCTCAGTTTGGAGTATTGGTGTCGAATGTTGTACACGTGTTTCACCAACTTCTCTTTCAACCCTTTGGAGAAGTCCTCCAGTAGAGTATGCAGTGTGCCACACACATTTTCTTATACTGTCAAATGTACAGGGAACTTCTCCATGTTTCCCTCTTTGTTTTTCCACTCAAACCACCAGCTCACCAGCATCAAAGTCAGTTTGAGCTCTTTGGCTTGGCAAAGGGAGAACTCTGTGTACATACACTCTTTCTTCAGGTTCTCACAGCACAAAGACTCAATAAGGTTTGATTGTTGTTGCAGCTGATCACTTTGTGATGCTGTAGTTTGTCCTCCATGAACTGGAGGTTGGCGTGGGTTTTGCCGAGGCATGTGTCATCTCTGGACTGTTGGCTTGACAACCCAAAAAATACGTCTTTTAAAGAATTCATAGTAGGACATTTTAATCTCTGAATATTCCCTCTTAAAATCCTGATAAAGGTTCTCAATTGTGCCATTCAAGAAGCGCTTCTGCTTTTTCTTCTTGTTCCTCGTTGGTGTGTCCTTTTTCCCTGTTGTTGCTCTGCTGCTGTCATCACGTTCATAGAATCTAGTGATTTTCTCTTCTGTGGCTGTGCTAATTCTGTTACACTAATTTTTCCTGGAGTATTGCAGACTAGTTGGCCTGTTTTCATTTGCCCTCATTGCTTTTGCTGAAAATCCAAATTCTCTGCTTGCAGCTTTGACCAGGCCATACTTTCTCAGGATGTTGCCTCTGAGCATTTCTGAAGCCACTTGTTTGTCCTTGGCACTGAGCATTTTGTTGACACTTTTGCTTCAACTCTGCAATGATGGCATTTTGAAACAATAAAATCCTTCTCAAGTTCTTCGGATTTCCCTTCATTTTCTGTTTTGTCTTTGGGGAATCTTGTCTCTCCATTTTCTTCATCAGTTGATCATACCTTTTTTTTGTGTTTCTCAGTTTTCCGTTAAGCTTTATCAAGTTTGACTTCTGTCATGCAAAGATCTCTATGTTTTTGAGCGACCTCTTCCAACCTTTTTCCTTCCAGCAAGTATTAGACTTCTCATTCCTGTTGCAGACGATGAGGAAGGGGTATCAGGGTGTCAATCAGGGGCAGGTAAGTTAGCCTCGTGTTCTGGCTGCAAGTCATCTGGTGACTGTGGTGGTGTGTTGCCTGATAGGTAGGTCTCCATCTGGTGACTGAGGTGGTGTGTTGCCTGATAGGTAGGTCTCCATCTGGTGACTGAGGTGGTGTGTTGCCTGATAGGTAGGTCTCCATCTGGTGACTGAGGTGGTGTGTTGCCTGATAGGTAGGTCTCCATCTGGTGACTGAGGTGGTGTGTTGCCTGATAGGTAGGTCTCCATCTGGTGACTGAGGTGGTGTGTTGCCTGATAGGTAGGTCTCCATCTGGTGACTGAGGTGGTGTGTTGCCTGATAGGTAGGTCTCCATCTGGTGACTGAGGTGGTGTGTTGCCTGATAGGTAGGTCTCCATTGCAACTGTTGTCTTTAAAGTCTGTCTTCTATTCCGTTGGTTCCATTTCCATTGCCATCTCTTGCTTCTTTGTTCTCGCTTTGTAAGCTCAGAGATAGAAATCTACAATGTAGAAAATAGTAAAAATAAAGAAAACCCCTTGAATGAGTAGATGTGTTCAATCTTTTGACTGGTACTGTAATCCTGGCAAAGTCCTAATCATAAAGCTAAGAATACTGCACTCCAAGGTCCCTTACCCCAGTGTGTGGTAGGTCCCTTACCCCAGTGTGTGGTAGGTCCCTTACCCCAGTGTGTGGTAGGTCCCTTACCCCAGTGTGTGGTAGGTCCCTTACCCCAGTGTGTGGTAGGTCCCTTACCCCAGTGTGTGGTAGGTCCCTTACCCCAGTGTGTGGTAGGTCCCTTACCCCAGTGTGTGGTAGGTCCCTTACCCCAGTGTGTGGTAGGTCCCTTACACCAGTGTGTGGTAGCCGACAGCAAATGGAAGTTTGGGAAACTATGTTTTTTGGTCGGGACGGCAATTAGCTAGTATGACCAGTAGGTGACGCTATTGGTCTCAGAATTAAAAGTTGGTGTGGTCTGTACTGGCACCGTTAGGTTTAGGACAGCAGGGGTCGTCAGTGGCCAGAAGAACATTCAGCCACTGAATCACAAGACAGCTACAGCTTGGGCTTTTCCTGACCATGAGTCCTGAGTCCTGACCAACTTAAAAAAAGCCTCTATCTCCAGGCCATCAGACTGTTGAAAAGCCATTACTAGCCGGTACTCTGGCCTGCACCGTAGACACTGTCACTAGCCGGCTACCTGCCCGGTACTCTGGCCTGCACCGTAGACACTGTCACTAGCCGGCTACCTGCCCGGTACTCTGCCCTGCACCGTAGACACTGTCACTAGCCGGCTACCTGCCCGGTACTCTGGCCTGCACCGTAGACACTGTCACTAGCCGGCTACCTGCCCGGTACTCTGGCCTGCACCGTAGACACTGTCACTAGCCGGCTACCTGCCCGGTACTCTGGCCTGCACCGTAGACACTGTCACTAGCCGGCTACCTGCCCGGTACTCTGCCCTGCACCGTAGACACTGTCACTAGCCGGCTACCTGCCCGGTACTCTGGCCTGCACCGTAGACACTGTCACTAGCCGGCTACCTGCCCGGTACTCTGGCCTGCACCGTAGACACTGTCACTAGCCGGCTACCTGCCCGGTACTCTGCCCTGCACCGTAGACACTGTCACTAGCCGGCTACCTGCCCGGTACTCTGGCCTGCACCGTAGACACTGTCACTAGCCGGCTACCTGCCCGGTACTCTGGCCTGCACCGTAGACACTGTCACTAGCCGGCTACCTGCCCGTTACTCTGGCCTGCACCGTAGACACTGTCACTAGCCGGCTACCTGCCCGGTACTCTGGCCTGCACCGTAGACACTGTCACTAGCCGGCTACCTGCCCGGTACTCTGCCCTGCACCGTAGACACTGTCACTAGCCGGCTACCTGCCCGGTACTCTGGCCTGCACCGTAGACACTGTCACTAGCCGGCTACCTGCCCGGTACTCTGCCCTGCACCGTAGACACTGTCACTAGCCGGCTACCTGCCCGGTACTCTGCCCTGCACCTTGAGACTAATGCCCCATGTGTATAGATAGAGTCATTGAACGCTGTCCCCCTCATATTCTGTTAATATACTGTTGTTTACTCACTGTGTATGTATCCACTGTAATATACCTAGCCTAATATACCTCCTACTGTACATACCATTGTCTTTCCAAATGATATACTGTCTATACACACCACATATTTATATTCTGGATTCTGACACATGCTCACTGTAATATATCTACTCTGGATTGTTGATTGGAACCATTCTGTCGTTTTCTTGATTTCTTGTATCTATTTATGTATTATTTGTGTATTTGTATTGTATTGTGAGATATTCTACTGCACTGTTGGAGCTAGAAACATAAGCCTTTCGCTGCACCTGCTATAACATCTGCAAATCTGTGTATGTGACCAATAAACTTTGATTTGATTCAATCAGAACTATACCCTCCCTAATTGTATTTTAATGGTCTCTCTCTCTCTCTCGCTCTCTTTTCCCACGCTGTATCTCGTCCCTTGGAGACCCTCCTGGAAACGTAAACAAACAGCAGAATAGAATTTTAGATCTGAACTCTCCCCCTCCTTTTCCAAAACACAACTGTGTGTGTGTGTGTGTGCGTGTGTGTGTAGACCAGCAACACTAGACCGTGTCAGATTATGGAAGATGGGTGTGTTTTCTTTCTCTCCCAGAAGTGTGAACTTGCTCTCTCCCCCTCGTGTGTGTTTATGTATGTGTCTCTTGCTCAACCACTGGAAACTACCTTCTCAGTATTCTCTGTGTGTGTGTGTGTGTGTATGTATGTGTGTGTGTGTGTGTGTGTGTGTGTGTGTGTGTGTGTGTGTGTGTGTGTTTCTTGTTCCCAACCCGGAGGCTAGCTTCCCTGTCTTCTGTGGCGGACCAAAGTGTTGAGTTGTGAGCCAGAGGCTGACTGAAATGGAAATGCATTTATTCCTGCTAGATTACTGTAACCACCACCTACCTCAGTGTGTCTGTGTGACAGAGAGAAATGCTAAAATGGAAAAATGTGTAATTTACTCATATTAACTTATTCACTATAACTCCTGTCAGAGGCAATAAGTCTGCCCCCAATGCCTCCCACCCACCCACCCACCCACCCACCCACACCCACCCACCCACCCACACACCCACACACCCACCCTCCCACCCACACACCCACACACCCACCCACCCTCCCACCCACACACCCACCCTCCCACCCACTCCCACCCACACACCCACCCAATACCAAGAGACGACAGTACAAGAACAAGAGAGGAAGGAGGGAATTAAAGAGGGGGAGGAGGGGAAAATGGGGAGAGGGAAGAAAGTGGATTAGCTACATTTGTCTAGGGGAGAAAATTAGTGTGTCTCGAGTCTCGACGGCCATCTGGAAGACATGGGTGACAATCACCATCTACACACACACACACACACACACACACACACACACACACACACACACACACACACACACACTGATTACTACAGTATAACTCTGTAATGATCTTGTAATAATGTGCTTGGGGCAGAAAGAGAAAGCCACGCTCACCCACACACCTGTTTGCAAATCTGAGTCAACATTCAAACATTAAAAGAAATCTACTCAAACTCCCAAACAGTGTAGTGATAATGTAAGGCTTCCATTATATTTCTTCCACATTTACAGACTTTCAAACATGAAAGGGTTAGGGCCAGAGGGAAGGGGTAGGGAGGAAATAGGGCAGGCTACTAGGATAATAGGATAGAAACAAGGCTGGGAGAGAGAGGTTTGGGTTAGTCGTCAACGGTCAGAGGTCAGAGAGCTGCTCTCTGTGAGTCAGAATCTTAGCCCTGAACTTTCAGACACAAAGAGGGCTGTCTTCTACTGTTCTATTGGTGCTCACACAAACACACACACACACACTCACACACATCTTCTTCTGTCTGTTTTGACTTCTCACTTCTTCTCACCATAGCCAACGCCCAATTTTTCTCCCATGAGCCTCTTTGCTCATTGATGTGATCCTGATGTTCTGCCCCCCCCCATAGCTGCGGGAAGTATTTTGGGGGTGGGGGTGCTGCGATTTATTTAAAAGCATTTTTGCCCATACTGAATCGGTCTGCTAATACTAATAAAGGAATAGTAAAGGCCCAGTGCACTACTTTTGTGGATTAAAAAACAAAAACATGTATTTGAGTGTTTACCATCATTTGTAATTTCAGTCTGATAATTATCTGTACAAAACAGTTAATCTGATAATGCTTGATATACAGTACCAGTCAAAAGTTTGGACACACCTACTCATTCAATGGTTTTTCTTTATTTTTACTATTTTCTACATTGTAGAATAATAGCAAAGACATCAAAACTATGAAATAACACATATGGAATCATGTAGTAACCAAAAAAGTGTTAAACAAATCAAATCTATAATCTATATAAATAAATCTATAAAATAAATGAATTAGGCCCTAATCTATGGATTTCACATTAGTGGGCAGGCGTACTTCCATGGGTGGGCCTGGGAGGGCATAGGCCCACCCACTTGGGAGACAGGCCCAGCCAATCAAAATGTGTTTTTCCCCACAAAAGGGCTTTATTACAGACAGAAATGGTCTCAGACGATCCCGCAGGTGAAGAAGCCGGATGTGGAGGTCCTGGGCTGGCCTGGTTACATGTGGTCTGCTGTGGTGAGGCCAGTTGTACAATACAGCCTATGTACAATACAGTAAAGTACATTTACATTAAGTGCTTTGTAAGGATGGTACATTTTTACTGCACAAAAAGTGGTTGTTTACCATGTTATTTGATTAAGAAAAATATTTAATTTGATGTGGATGTTTTGTGTCTTTGCCCATAACTTTGCACCTTTTGATGTAAATGTTTGTTCTTTCTGGATTCCATTAGAATAACAATCGCAGAGAAAGGGACAGGGCAACAACTCTTACAATTCCAACTATTTAAACCTGCAAGATACTGTTCTTAATTATAAAACTACCTTTTTTGCCAAAGCAGAGATGCTGAAATATTTGTTTTGCCCAAGTTACAGATGTCTATATTGGTCCGCTAATACTATTAAAGGCCCAGTGCAGTACTTTTGTAAAAAAAATTAAAAAAAAATAAAAAATATATATATATATATATATAAAAAGTATATATTTTTTTATTAATATTTTATTGAAATTCAGATTTTTCAAAGGCTCAGCACCCCTACTAGCCATGGCTATGCACCCCCCCCCCCCGTCACGTCTGTCGGAAGGATTAGACCAAAGCGCAGCGTGTTGAGTGCTCATCTTCTTTTATTAACGTATAAAGTGAACACTTAAACAAAAATAACAAAACAACAATCGACAGTTCCGTAAGGTTCACAGACTGT
Source organism: Salmo trutta (assembly GCF_901001165.1). Lineage (NCBI taxonomy): Eukaryota > Metazoa > Chordata > Actinopteri > Salmoniformes > Salmonidae > Salmo > Salmo trutta. Next base: position 51,525,941 of record NC_042962.1, on the reverse strand, counting down.
ACAGGAAACAACCACCCACAACCCACAGGAAAAAACAGGCTGCCTAAGTATGGCTTCCAATCAGAGACAATGAAAGACACCTGCCTCTGATTGGAAACCATACTCGGCCACACATAGAAAATGAACATAGAAAATGAAAACTAGAACAAATCCCCATGAAACAAACTAACCCCAAAACACACAAAAACAACACCCTCTGCCACGCCCTGACCATACTACAATGACAAATGACCCCTTTTACTGGTCAGGACATGACACCCCCCCTCCCCTCTCTCCCTGTACCCCTGCTGTTAAGCGCCCCACAAACCAAAACCCACAGGTAGGCTGTTAAATCTAGTTTCAAACCCTCTCTTTCTCTCCCTCTCCCTCACGCTCATTCTCCTCACTCTCCTCCCCTCCCCCCCAGCTGTTGTCTGGTGAGAGGCAGCTGTTGTTGGGGCTAAGGAAGCAGACATATCCTCAGCTCAATTCAACTCAACTTTATTGATATAAATGTTCAGGTACAGCAATGTTACCTTAAGTCAGTCAATAATGATAAGCAGTGAACTAATGTAACTAAATCACAAATGAATTAACAAACTAATTCATTAACTGACCAAAACACAGAGAGGACTGACATAAAGGGGCAAGAGAGTAAAAAGGGAAGGGAGAGCAACAGACACAGACAGACAGACAGACAGACAGACAGACAGACAGACAGACAGACAGACAGACAGACAGACAGACAGATAGATAGATAGATAGATAGATAGATAGATAGATAGATAGATAGATAGATAGATAGATAGATAGATAGATACAGACAGATTTCTTCACTTATAATTCACTGTATCACAATTCCAGTGGGTCAGAAGTTTACATACACTAAGTTGACTGTGCCTTTAAACAGCTTGGAAAATTCCAGAAAATGATGTCATGGCTTTAGAAGCTTCTGATAGACTAATTGACCAAATTTGAGTCAATTGGAGGTGTACCTGTGGATGTATTTCAAGGCCTACCTTCAAACTCTGTGCCTCTTTGCTTGACATCATTGGAAAATGAAAAGAAATCAGCCAAGACTTGTAGACCTCCACAAGTCTGGTTGATCCTTGGGAGCAATCATCAGTCAGGAAGTTAGAGCTCGGTCGCAAATGGGTCTTCCAAATGGACAATGACCCCAAGCCTACTTCCAAAGTTGTGGCAAAATGGCTTAAGTACAACAAAGTCAAGGTTTTGGAGTGGCCATCACAAAGCCCTGACCTCAATCCTATAGAAGATTTGTGGGCAGAACTGAAAAAGCATGTGTGAGCAAGGAGGCCTCTAAACCTGACTCAGTTACAACAGCTCTGTCAGGAGGAATGGGCCAAAATTCACCCAACTTATTGTGGGAAGCTTGTGGAAGGCTACCCGAAACGTTTGACCCAAGTTAAACAATTTAAAGTCAATGCTACCAAATACTAATTGAGTGTATGTAAACTTCTGACCAACTGAGAATTTGATAAAATAAATAAAAGCTGAAATAAATCATTCTCTCTACTATTATTCTGACATTTTACATTCTTAAAATAAAGTGGTGATCCTAACTGACCTAAGACAGGGAATTTTTACTAGGATTACATGTCAGGAATTGTGAAAAACGGAGTTTAAATGTATTTGGCTAAGGTGTATGTAAACATTTGACTTCAACTGTAGATAGATAGATAGATAGATAGATAGATGATAGATAGATAGATAGATAGATAGATAGATAGATAGATAGATAGATAGATAGATAGATAGATAGATAGATAGATAGATAGATAGATAGATAGATAGATAGATAGATAGAGGGAGGGAGGGAGTGTGAGAAAAAGGATGGAGAGAGAGATGTGTGTGTGTGTGTGACCTGGATGTCCTTGCCCATCTGCATTTTTGTGTGAGTGATGCTGTATTTCTGGCATCTGTTGCTTTCAGCAGGAGCTTAGACACACACACACACACACACACACACACACACACACACACACACACACACACACACACACACACACACACACACACACACACACACAGGGGTCGTGGGTAAAGGGGGGAGGACAGGAAGGCAGTGAATGTACTGTATAATGCTGACAGATCAGTCAGTCAACTGTACAGTGTGTGTTATGTTTTGGAAGACGACCAGGGACCCTTGTTGTGCAGAGCGTTCCTGGATTGAGACCAGGTCAAGACAGGGATGGGACGGGGGATCTACTCTCTTATATAGGCTAGTTATTACCGCGGGGAGCTAACACAAGTCATCAGGTGTCGGGCAGCCATCGCTCACTGAACCACCTCTGTTACTTGTGTTGAAATGTCCTCTAGTCTTCTGAAGTCAGACTGGCTTCCCCAATTGAGCCTCAATGTTTATTTTTACTGCCGCGTGGGAAGACCATGTTACTGTCCATACACACACACACACACACACACACACACACACATTAACATCACACACACCCTGTGTGTCATGTGATGCGCCTTGTGACCACTGGTGTGGTTATAGGAGCCACATTCCAGTAGGGATTTGGAGAAAGATCTAAGGTGTGTGTGTGTGTGTGTGTGTGTGTGTGTGTGTGGGTATATGTGTGTGTGTGTATGTGTGTGTGTGTATTAGATGTGTGCGTGTGTATCAGAGATGTGTGTTGAGATATAGTTGTTGGCTTATATACAATATAACTTTGAGGTCCCTGGTTTATATAGTAACAGAGGTGTATACCTCACTGGTTCCCATAGCAACAGACATTGTGAGCCTGTCAGGTGTTAAAAGTGTTGACTTCAGGTGGATAATAGGATTGAAATATAGGTTTGAGATGACAAGGAGGTTTAAATAGAAAGAGGATGATGCTGTATGATAGCTTATGTATAGCCCCACCCACACACAGTTCAATAACACAATAACACAACACAAACAACACACTGCCTATAAGTAAACATTTACACACACACACACACAAAAAAAACACATTTAGGCTGGCCTACTGCGACAAGAATATAGCCTGCCCTCATCTCTGAGTTTTGACTCAGTGGTAGTCACTGACAGCAAAATATGTATATTAAATGCTTTAATGTGTGTGTGTGTGCGTGCGTGTCACTCCATACAAATTCCCGCCACCGTTTGCTCACGGGAACCCCCCGCACGCTGCTCATTCTCTCCAGGAGCTGTCACCCTCTCTCCCCCTCACTGACACACAATACCACACACGCACACACACACACACACACACACACACACACCGAGCAGCTCGAGCCCCATTGGAGACGCTGCTGACGCTCAGCTCGCTCCACCGACAACACCAAGTCACGTTCTGTTCTTCTCTGGCGGAACCGGAGAGCAAAAGACATTTAGGATTCTATCTGTCGCGTGTGATATGTGGAGCTGAGCGACCGGTCGTGACGGAGGACGCGAGGGGAAATATAAAAAAAAAGAGCGAAGGGAGAAAAGAAAAGGTAGGATACGTGCGCGTTATATCTGATTTGCGATCTTTTCGGTGCGAGCGGAGTTTTTCTGATCGCAATGTGTGAGAACCGCGAGAGGCTATTCAAATGTGTGTTTGTGTGTGTTTTGCAAGTTTTTGATTGATAGTTGAGTCGAGTCGTAGTGTCGGTTGTAGGCTAGGCTACTTCCATTGGCTATAAAGGCTACTCATGGAAAGCCAGTGGAGTTGGTGTGTGGGAGTGAGTGGACTCTGATAGTGCTGGATCATTGGTTTGCGTTGGGATGGGCGGGGGATAACCTCTACTAAACTGAAACGTTTTGAAACGGATTTCTACCTGAACTTGTCCAATAATGACACACATGTTCGTTTCTATTCTAATCTTCATGGCAGTAGACTACATATCGTGCTCTACTGAACGTAGCAAAGTGCGCATTTATTCACCCTGAATATACAGGCAAAAGTTAAATATCTTAGCTGTTGCTTGTGTTTTTCCATGTTAGACTATTTTGTAACACAGTTAGGTAGGACACCTAGCCACCTACATAAGGATTGCATAACACCTTGATAACCATACATAAGCACTGCATTATAATTGAATAACGATGTTTGTTGACATGGACACTGCTTATGAATGTGTTATGGGTTATACATGTGTTATGTATTTGTAGGTAGCCTTCAAATAATGTGCGACAGACAGAGAATAGCCCTTCCATCTTTCCCTAGAGGCTCTTTCTCAACACAGACCTGGGGTTTTTCATCCTGCGCTCCTAATCAGGGATCCAGACCATGGACACCAGGTGAGTGGACTCCCACGTGTCCGCCCTGAGATTGGAAGGTCGGGGGTTCGATTCCCTGTCGAG
>NC_042962.1:51309295-51356363 GCF_901001165.1 Salmo trutta | reverse complement strand
GAGGGGGAGAGAGAGAGAGAGAGGGAGAGAGAGAGAGAGAGGGAGAGAGAGAGAGAGAGAGAACAGTATTATTGGCAGTAAACAAAAACATATCAAATGACCAAACAGCAAATATTGTTTTCATTTCTACAATGACCTTCTCAAACTCATGTGGTGTCTCGACACCTGTCTGTCTGTCTGTCTGTCTGTCTGTCTGTCTGTCTGTCTGTCTGTCTGTCCCCTCCTCTCTCTCTCTGTAAGATGTCCTAGCCGTGTCTGAATCCTGGCTTAGGAAGGCCACCAAAAACCCTGAAATGTACATCCCTAACTATAACAAGATAGAACTGCCAAAGGGGGCGGAGTTGCAATCTACTGCATAGATAGCCTGCAGAGTTCTGTCTTACTATCCAGGTCTGTACCCAAACAATTCGAGCTTCTACTTTTAAAAATCCACCTTTCCAGAAACAAGTCTCTCACCGTTGCCGCTTGCTATAGACCACCCACTGCCCCCAGCTGTGCCCTGGACACCATATGTGAATTGATTGCCCCCCATCTATCTTCAGAGCTCGTGCTGCTAGGTGACCTAAACTGGGACATGCTTAACACCCCGGCCACCCTACAATCTAAGCTTGATGCCCTCAATCTCACACAAATTATCAATGAACCTACCAGGTACAACCCCAAATCCGTAACACGGGCACCCTCATAGATAACATCCTAACCAACTTGCCATCCAAATACACCTCTGCTGTCTTCAACCAGGATCTCAGCGATCACTGCCTTATTGCCTGTATCCGTAATGGGTCTGCGGTCAAACGACCACCCCTCATCACTGTCAAACGCTCCCTAAAACACTTCAGCGAGCAGGCCTTTCTAATCGACCTGGCTCGGGTATCTTGGAAGGATATTGACCTCATCCCGTCAATAGAGGATGCCTGGTTATTCTTTAAAAGTGCCTTCCTCACCATCTTAAATAAACATGCCCCATTCAAAAAATGTAGAACCAGGAACAGATATAGCCCCTTGGTTCACTCCAGACCTGACTGCCCTTGACCAGCACAAAAACATCCTATGGCATACTGCATTAGCATCGAATTGCCCCCGCGATATACAACTTTTCAGGGAAGTTAGGAACCAATATACACAGGCAGTTAGGAAAGCTTGGCTAGCTTTTTCAAACAGAAATTTGCATCCTGTAGCACAAACTCAAAAAAGTTCTGGGACACTGTAAAGTCCATGGAGAATAAGAGTACGTCCTCCCAGCTGCCCACTGCACTGAGGCTAGGAAACACTGTCACCACCGATAAATCCACTATAATTGAGAATTTCAATAAGCATTTTTCTACGGCTGGCCATGCTTTCCACCTGGCTACCCCTACCCCGGCCAACAGCCCTGCACCCCCCACAGCAACTCGCCCAAGCCTTCCCCATTTCTCCTTCTCCCAAATCCAGTCAGCTGATGTTCTGAAAGAGCTGCAAAATCTGAAAGTTATCTGCTGAAATTGTTGCAACCCCTATTACTAGCCTGTTTAACCTCTCTTTCGTATCGTCTGAGATTCCCAAAGATTGGAAAGCTTCCGCGGTCATCCCCCTCTTCAAAGGGGGAGACACTCTAGACCCAAACTGCTACAGACCTATATCTATCCTACCCTGTCTTTCTAAGGTCTTCGAAAGCCAAGTTACCGACCATTTCGAATCCCACCGTACCTTCTCCGCTATGCAATCTGGTTTCAGAGCTGGTCATGGGTGCACCTCAGCCACACTCAAGGTCCTAAACAACATCATAACCGCCATCGATAAGAGACATTACTGTGCAGCCGTATTCATCGACCTGGCCAAGGCTTTCGACTCTGTCAATCACCACATTCTTATTGGCAGACTCGACAGCCTTGGTTTCTCAAATGATTGCCTCGCCTGGTTTACCAACTACTTCTCAGACAGAGTTCAGTGTGTCAAATCGGAGGGCCTGTTGTCCGGACCTCTGGCAGTCTCTATGGGGGTGCCACAGGGTTCAATTCTCGGGCCGACTCTCTTCTCTGTATACATCAATGATGTCGCTCTTGCTGCTGGTGATTATCTGATCCACCTCTACACAGACGACACCATTCTGTATACTTCTGGCCCTTCTTTGGACACTTTGTTAACTAACCTCCAGACGAGCTTCAATGCCATTCAACTCTCTTTCCATGGCCTCCAACTGCTCTTAAATGCAAGTAAAACTAAATGCATGCTCTTTAACTGATCGCTGCCCGCACTTGCCCGCCCATCCAGCATCACTACTCTGGACGGTTCCGACTTAGAATAACTACAACTACAACTACCTAGGTACCTAGTTACACTGTAAATGCTCCTTCGAGACTCACATTAAGCATCTCCAATCCAAATTTAAATCTAGAATCGGCTTCCTATTTCGCAACAAAGCCTCCTTTACTCATGCTGCCAAACATACCCTCGTAAAACTGACCATCCTACCGATCCTTGACTTCGGTGATGTCATTTACAAAATAGCCTCCAACACTCTACTCAACAAATTGGATGCAGTCTATCACAGTGCCATCCGTTTTGTCACCAAAGCCCCATATACTACCCACCACTGCGACCTGTACACTCTCGTTGGCTGGCCCTTGCTTCATACTCTTCGCCAAGCCCACTGGCTCCAGGTCATCTACAAGTCTTTGCTAGGTAATGCCCTGCCTTATCTCAGCTCACTGGTCACCATAGCAACACCCACCCGTAGCACGCGCTCCAGCAGGTATATTTCACTGGTCATCCCCAAAGCCTATTCCTACTTTAGCTCCCTTTCCTTCTAGTTCTCTGCTGCCAATGACTGGAACAAACTGCAAAAATCACTGAAGCTGGAGACTCATATCTCCCTCACTAACTTTAAGCACCAGCTGTCAGAGCAGCTCACAGATTACTGTACCTGTACATAGCCCATCTGTAAATAGCCCATCCAACTACCTCATCCCCATACTGTATTTATTTATCTTGCTCCTTTGCACCCCAGTATCTCTACTTACACATTCATCTTCCGCACATCTTTCACTCCAGTGTTTAATTGCTATATTGTAATTACTTCGCCACCATGACCTATTTATTGCCTTACCTCCCTTATCCTACCTTATTTGCACACACTGTACATAGACCTTTTCTATTGTATTATTGACTGTATGTTTATGTATCCCATGTGTAACTCTGTGTTGTTGTATGTGTCGAACTGCTTTGCTTTGTCTTGGCCAGGTCACAGTTGTAAATGAGAGCTTGTTCTCAACTAGCCTCCCTGGTTAAATACAGGTGAAATAAAATAAATGAAGATGCAGTGAAAGAAGTACACCCCCACCTCTGTCTCCCCCTCTCTCTTCTTATCGTCATGTTTCCAGACCTGTCTCTCGCTGCTTTTATTTTTGTCCATTTGAAGCTCGGAGCGTGTAGCCACCCTTCCTCCTACATACACACATAGAGAGAGAGTTGTTCTGCCTTTTGTAGCCCATCATAGCTGGTGTTGGTGTTTTGTTAGGCTTTTGATGGGGGTGTAATGCTATGTAATGTTCTCAGAGTGTGTGTTTGTGTACCTGCTATGTAATGTTCTCAGTGTGTGTTGTGTACCTGCTGTGTAATGTTCTCAGAGTGTGTGTTGTGTATCTGCTGTGTAATGTTCTCAGAGTGTGTGTTGTGTATCTGCTATGTAATGTTCTCAGAGTGTGTGTTTGTGTACCTGCTATGTAATGTTCTCAGTGTGTGTTGTGTACCTGCTGTGTAATGTTCTCAGAGTGTGTGTTGTGTATCTGCTATGTAATGTTCTCAGAGTGTGTGTTGTGTATTTGCTATGTAATGTTCTCAGAGTGTGTGTTGTGTACCTGCTGTGTAATGTTCTCAGAGTGTGTGTTGTGTATCTGCTGTGTAATGTTCTCAGAGTGTGTGTTGTGTATCTGCTGTGTAATGTTCTCAGAGTGTGTGTTGTGTATCTGCTGTGTAATGTTCTCAGAGTGTGTGTTGTGTATCTGCTATGTAATGTTCTCAGAGTGTGTGTTGTTTATTTCAGGCTAAGTGGTGTGTTAATTGTTAGTCCCTGGTTGTGCCAAACTGCCTTGCCAAAACTACCCTGGGTCATAACTCATCATTTACACACACACACACACACACACACACACACACACACACACACACACACACACACACACACACACACACACACACACACACACACACACACACACGGTCTGCCAGCACTGATGATTATGGAAATGTCCTGAGAGTAAAAACAGAATGTTTCGTTGGGCAGAGATGGACTTGTCCTGTTTACCGGATTAACTGGTCCCACTGCATATATGCAATAAAGAGAACATAACAACAGTTGATATACCCTAAAAGAAGTGTGTGTGCGTGCGCGCATCACTCCCCTACCATACAGGCTTCAGGTGAAGTTATGTCTGTCACTATCAGACGCTTAGCGGAAGCTCTCTATCTCTCTCATTCTCTCTATCCCTCCCTCCCTCCTTACCCATCGACCTCTTTATCTCTTTCCACTGCCTTCTCTCTTTATGAGAGCCTGCTTTCATCATGTTATTGGACTCCTTATTGTTCTCTCTCTTTCTCTCTTCCTCTGTCTCTATTGCTCCCTTTCTCTCTCTCTCTCTCTTTCCTTCTTTCTTTCTTTCTTTCTTTCTTTCTCTCTCTCTTTCTCTCTTTCTTTCTCTCTCTCTCTCTCTCTTTCTCTCTCTCTCTCTTTTCTTTCTTTCTTTCTTTCTTTCTTTCTCTCTCTCTCTCTCTCTCTCTCTTTTCTTTCTTTCTTTCTTTCTCTCTCTCCCTTTTCTTTCTTTCTTTCTCTCTCTCTCTCTCTCTCTCTCTCTCTTTTCTTTCTTTCTTTCTTTCTCTTCCTCTCTCTCTCCTAACCTCTCAACCTTGTCTTTCTGTCCAGGTTTGTGTGTATCTACAGAGGTCCCAGTCATACTTACAAGGTGCAGCGCCTGACAGAGTCCACCAGTTACCGGTTCAGGATCCAGGCATGTAGTGACGCAGGGGAGGGACCCTTCTCAGACACGCATACCTTCTCTACCACCAAGACTGTACCCTCCGCACTCAAAGGTAAGGCTGTGTGTCTGTCTGACGGTGCGTGGGTTTCCGTCACAGGAGGCTGCTGAGGGGAGGACGGCTCATAATAATGGCTGGAATGGAGTGAGAGGAATGATATATCAACCACATGGAAACCATGTGTTTGATACCATTCCGTTTATTCCGATGCAACCACTACTAAACTCGGCAAAAAAAGAAACGTCCCTTATTCAGGACCCTGTCTTTCAAAGATAATTAGTAAAAATCCAGATAACTTCACAGATCTTCATTGTAAAGGGTTTTAACACGGATTCCCGTGCTTGTTCAATGAACCATAAACAATAAATGAACACGCACCTGTGAAACGGTCGTAAAGACACTAACAGCTTACAGACAGTAGGCAATTAAGGTCACAGTTATGAAAACTTAGGACACTAAAGAGGCCTTTCTACTGACTCTACTGACCAAAAGAAAGATGCCCAGGGTCCCTGCTCATCTGCATGAACGTCCCTTAGGCATGCTGCAAGGATGCATGAGGACTGCAGATGTGGCCAGGGCAATAAATTGCACTGTACTGTGAGACGCCTAAGACAGCGCTACAGGGAGACAGGACGGACAGCAGATCGTCCTCGCAGTGGCAGACCACGTCTAACACAACCTGCACAGGATCGGTACATCCAAACATCACACCCGCGGGACAGGTACAGGATGGCAACAACAACTGCCCGAGTTACACCAGGAACGCACAATACCTCCATCAGTGCTCATACTGTCCGCAATAAGCTGAGAGAGGCAGGACTGAGGGCTTGTAGGCCTGTTGTAAGGCAGGTCCTCACCAGACATCACCGGCAACAACGTCGCTTATGGACACAAACCCACCATCGCTGGACCAGACAGGACTGGCAAAAAGTGCTCTTCACTGACGAGTCACGGTTTTGTCTCACCAGGGGTGATGTTCGGATTCGCGTTTATCGTCAAAGGAATGAGCGTTACACCGAGGCCTGTACTCTGGAGCGGGATCGATTTGGAGGTGGAGGGTCCGTCATGGTCTGGGGCGGTGTGTCACAGCATCATCGGACTGAGCTTGTTGTCTGAGCTTGTTGTCATTGCAGGCAATCTCAACGCTGTGCATTACAGGGAAGACATCCTCCTCCCTCATGTGGTACCCTTCCTGCAGGCTCATCCTGACATGACCCTCCAGCATGACAATGCCACCAGCCATACTGCTCTTCTGTGAGTGATTTCCTGCAAGACAGGAATGTCAGTGTTCTGCCATGGCCAGCGAAGAGCCCGGATCTCAATCCCATTGAGCACGTCTGGGACCTGTTGGATCGGAGGGTGAGGGCTAGGGCCATTCCCCCCAGAAATGTCCGGGAACTTGCAGGTGCCTTGGTGGAAGAGTGGGGTAACATCTCTCAGCAAGAACTGGCAAATCTGGTGCAGTCCATGAGGAGGAGATGCACTGCAGTACTTAATGCAGCTGGTGGCCACACCAGATACTGACTGTTACTTTTGACCCCCCCTTTGTTCAGGGACACATTATTCCATTTCTGTTAGTCACATATCTGTGGAACTTGTTCAGTTTATGTTTCAGTTGTTGAATCTTGTTATGTTCATACAAATATTTACACATGTTAAGTTTGCTGAAAATAAGCGCAGTTGACAGTGCGAGGACGTTTCTTTTTTTGCTGAGTTTATGAGTCATCCTCCCAAATGAAGGTGTCATCAGCCGCCTGTGGTTTCCGTGTGTTTATGACATTGTTTGTGACAATGTGTCCTGTCTGCCTACAGCTCCCAGAGTGCACCAGCTGGAAGGGAATGTGTGTGAGGTCACCTGGGAGACCATTCCACCAATGAGAGGCGACCGTGTCAACTACATCCTGCAGGTGCTGGTTGGACGAGAGTCAGAGTACAAACAGGTAACACACACACACACACAATTCATGTGAGGATAGCTGTATAGAAACATTTGGGTTGAATGCATTCAGTTATGCAACTGACTAGCTATCCCGTTTCCCTTGTCTTCCATGTACTCTTTCATGTACTGTGGTGACAGCAGAGTTAAGTGAAGGCAGTGTTAATGACTATTACAGCTCCGAGACCACTGACATTTAACAGTGTCTGCTGCCAATGGAACTTTATGGAAACTCAATATGGTTGTCAATATACACACACACACAATCACACTTGCCCTTTTGGCAGTCGAACAGCTCTTCAGGCGAATGAGTATTGAAAAGCACATTAAAAAACACACACATATCTGATGTGTTAGTGAAGAGTTTTGTGGTACTTATCTCCAGTTAAGTTTTGTTCTTGTTGATCTAGCGAGCAGTTGGAGGCAGAAGGTGTGTGTGTGTGTGTGTGTGTGTGTGTGTGTGTGTGTGTGTGTGTGTGTGTGTGTGTGTGTGTGTGTGTCCTAAGTGGTTCTTGAGGTAGTTAAATCCCTTCTGTACAGAGGCAGTGTTGATAATGTTAACCAGAAAATAGCTTCTGTAGCCTCTTTCATGCACTGATTGGATTTCACTAATGTAGAATAGCAGCAGGGGGACTGTTAAGAGTCAATAATAACACACACACACACTCTGAGCATTAATCTGTTTGGTCTGAATCAATTTGTTGTTGTTGATGAGGTCACAAAGTACTTTCTAAATCAACGTTCTCTCTTTCTTTCGCTCTTTCTTTCTCTCTTTCTCTCTCTCACTCTCTCTCCAGGTGTTTAAGGGAGAAGAGAGTGCCTTCCAAATCACCGGGCTCCAAGGCAACACCGACTACCGTTTCCGTGTGTGCGCCTGCCGCCGTTGCCAGGATACCAACCAGGAACTCTGTGGCCCTCTAAGCCCCTCCTCCCTGTTCACCCTGCGTCGTCAGGAGCAACAGTGCCTGGGGGAGACAAGCGCCGTGGAGACTGTGAAAGGGGCGGGGATAATATCCAGCGATGAGCGCTTTGCGGCGGTCGTGGTGTGTGTGTTCGCCGGTGTCTCCATCCTCATGGCCTGTCTGCTACAATACTTCTTCATGAAGTGAGGGAATGAATCGGCAACAGGATAGAAAAGAGAAAACAAAGCGATAGCGAAAGAAAACGAGCATCTACTCAAGAAAGGAAAGAAAACAAACACTTGAGAATCAAGTGCAGGATAGAAAGAGAAAAAAAAACGAGAGAGGAAACAGACTTCAAACGAAACAGACCTGAGCTGTACTTCAGTTATTCTACCGCGACGTTGTAGTCCACATATCTCTCTCCTCTCTCCTCTCTCTCTTTCCCTCTCTCTCGCTCGCTCGCTTTCTCTGTTTCTCTTGTCATTGTTAGTTTGGTCTCTCTATCTTATGTAATGGATGTATTTTGGAGGGAAGCTGTTCGTGGCCAAAACAAACAAACTGATAACCAAGCATTAGCCAGCCAGGAGCCCAGCGAAGCTCCTCAATGACCCTGCATGACATTATTTTGTATCTTTTTAAACCTAATAGACAAAGTGTATTTTTCTTCATATTTCTTTACGGTCAATTCCTTACTTTACTGTGTCTGTGTCTTATTTGCGCTGTTCGCTGCAGTCTTTTGTAGTTTTTTTCCATTATGCCATTTTGAAATGTAGTTCTAAAGCTTTAGCCATGTATCCATCAATATCTGTTACCTTGTCTATTATAGGCCAAATCATGCAATCTTGACGCACAGATGCACACACAGACACAGACACACAGAAACACATACACACACAGGCACACATGCAGATGCACAGCGAGACAAACACACACACACACACACACACACACACACACACACACACACATGCACAGAGAGACAGAAACACACACTCAGATGCCTTCTCTTCTGTATTCTTTATTCAGCTACCAAAGCGATGCCATTGTTAAAAAATGCTGCTATCCTGTTTCGTTATATCTAAGAAAGAATGGATTTAGTTACCTAATATATACAATCTATATCAAATATATCTAAGATAGATCTACCTATCTATATCTGTAGGGGCGATGCTATGATGTAATATAAGAAGTGTAGAGGTCTGAATGACAGAGAGAAAGAGGAGGGATCCAGGTAGATGTTGCCTTTTAACCACAGATCTAGGACCAGCTTTCTCTCCCCTGAAGCTAACCTAAACCATTAGGAGTGGGAAATGCAAAGCTGACTTTAGATCAGTTTAGGGCAAGGTTGTAAAACCAGGCTCCTGGAGGGCCACACACCTGGCCATATCTAGCCAATCAGCAACACCAGTTGATCAATTTAGTTTGAGGTTGATAAAAACATGATGACACTTTGACCTGTGAGAACTGGACCTGACACCCCTGGTCTAGGGATAACCTGGTATATTCCAGTGGGAGTGGTTTAGTGAATTATAATGTGTATTCTAGGTGCTCATCTGCAGATCTGAGGTCAGTTCAGTAGGCAGTCCCCACTGTCGAATGTAGAGGTTACTGAAGTAACCTTTTATCCAACCCCCCGCCCCCACTCAACCCTCATATCTATTCATACCCTTCTTTTTTCTCTGCCCCCTCTCTCTTTTTCTATCCCTCCGCCATTCTCAGTACGTCTCCCTTCCCTCCCTCATTCCTTCCCTCTCTCCATCTCTCTAATTAATGCTGTAATCATCCCTCTCTCTCTCTCTCTAAGCTGTGCTTCGCTCCTACTCGTCAGTTAGCAGAGCCTTTAACTGCTCCAACACCTTTGCCAAAGTCGACGGGAAAGTTACGCTACAATTTCTCTATTGGTTTCTATACCTTTATTTATATACAATAGAATATTTGCATACAGTACTTTACAAGCCAATTACAGTGCAATCTTTTCAGTTATTTATTGTTTAAAAAATTAAAATTAAGAGACAAATGTAAGTGTAGTTATAAATGTACTAATTAGTTTTTTTCTCTCGTAGCATGTTATATTGTTATTATGATCATTTTTCCTGTTTTTTTTTATTTTATTGGATGTTATTTTAGATGTTTGATTTAAGGCCAGCATTTCGTACTCTCAGCAGCCAATTACATATCTCATTTATTCTCTTACAGTTGTTGGGAAAACCTGTAGTTGTTTCATTATTCTGTATGCCGTTTTAACATGTTAACCAAATGTCTGCCCTTGTCATGTCCTCTCTGACACACAGAACTGGCTCGTATCCATAACCACGTGACCATCACGTCATAACACCAATAATAATAGCTTTAGAATTGTTATGGATGTCATGATGTCCCGGTTATGACCAGCCCGTGTGGTTTTCTGTATGCATTAAGAGATGTAGCAAACCGTTAGCCAGGTTATATTGGTATAGATTTTAGACAGCAGGAGCGAACACACAAAGTGTCTTCAGAAACGTTCCATTTCCTGATATTGAGGTTATGCTGGCGTCTGTATTAGGATTTAAGCAGAGGCACGGCGTACCGTACAACTCTGAGGGGGCACTGGTGGTTTAATAATGTACACTCTTAGAGAAAAGGGTTCCAAAAGGGTTCTTCGGCTGTCGCCATAGGAGGACCCTTTTGGGTTCCACGTCGAACCCTCCAATGGGGACAGTCGAAGAACCCTTTCATGCTCGAGGTAGCACCTTTTTTTCCAGAGAGTGTATGAAGGTACACTGTTGGTTAAATAAGGTATGAAGGTACTCTTTAAGTTACTGTAACCGGTGCTTGAAGAGGACGGCAGAAGGTGGTGGTACTGACCTTAATTCTACCGTTTGAGGAGGTATTCTATAAGAGTTGCCATTATTCAGACGGTATGACGAGACTTGAAGACTCAGGTTAGCTCTGCATGGCTAATGCCCTAGGCTTTAGTTCCAGGGGTTAACACAGTCTCGGGACGCCGTACAGTGCCCCCTCAGTGCCCCCTGTGAAGGTGCGTGGTGTCTCGGGGAGTCAGAAAAATAGTTGCCTTAATTTGTCGTTTATACTGCCTAATGTTATAGATTAAGACGTGTTTGATATCATATCTGTTTGGATTATTTCTGCCAAAGTCGAGGCTTGTTGTCATGCTATTTTACTTTGCGCGTGTGTGTGACACACACACACACACACACACACACACACACACACACGTTCCTTTCAACGTTATCTTCGTTCTAAAGGGTTCCTTGATGTTCCCTCTGTGACCACACAGCATTATTATTACTGTCACATTATTATCCTCTTAAAAAAGAAAGATAACTTGATCTGTGATTTACGCTTCGTTCATATTTTTAGTATTTTTATTTTTATGTTTATTTTTTTTTGGGAAAGCTAAATGTATTAAATGTTCCATTGTTAAATATACTACCCCTTTATTGAGTCTTAACACGCTGATTTCACACTGAAAAAGGTCAAAAGACTACAACAATCAAAGCAGGATTTCAGTCAGACCGATGAGGATGATTATGATGAGGAATACTTTTCCAAGCTTGTCGTCGTATAAAGAGCCTTCGTGATTATTTTCTGTCCAGTATTTTGCTTAGAATTGATAGTCAGTGCAGAGTTATTATACGTATAGAGATGTAGTATTGACGCTAAAATTAGGCAAGCACAACTAACAGATTATATGAAGCACTTTTAAAGCGGTAGACCCTTGGCCCACAGGATAACTATCTATCCTGTGAGAACCATGATGCTTTTCATCAGACAGCTTCTTGTTTTGATACCAGACACACAGCTGCCCGACCGGGCACTCTGTTACATTGGCATTACTATGTCGCCTGCAGTTTTGACTACGTCATTGTTGTGACTTGAGTCGTTTGGCACTGTTGGGTCATTTGGTGTTGCTGTGTCATACAGCGTTACTATGTCATCTGACGTGACTTTGTCATGTTGTGTCCGTCTGTCCTGTTCACCTGTCTCAGTTAGAAAGAAGACTGTTGATATGTCCTGTTGTGTTAAATCTCCTCCAAGGCTTTTACAGCCAAATCATTCCCGAAGTTGTGTTAAATCTCCCCCAAGCCTTTTACAGCCAAATCATTCCCGAAGTTGTGTTAAATCTCCCCCAAGCCTTTTACAGCCAAATCATTCCCGAAGTTGTGTTAAATCTCCCCCAAGCCTTTTACAGCCAAATCATTCCCGAAGTTGTGTTAAATCTCCCCCAAGCCTTTTACAGCCAAATCATTCCCGAAGTTGTGTTAAATCTCCCCCAAGCCTTTTACAGCCAAATCATTCCCGAAGTTGTGTTAAATCTCCCCCAAGCCTTTTACAGCCAAATCATTCTCGAAGTTGTGTTAAATCTTCCCCAAGCCTTTTACAGCCAAGTAATTCCTGACATTGTGTTAAATCTGCCCCAAGCCTTTTACAGCCAAGTCATTCCTCATGCCTAGGAACAGGAGTTTTCCTTAACCATGTGAATTGACCAGGATGGTTAGGACACATGGTCACGAAATACTCCTGTCCATACTCCCTAATAATGCCTAATGTTATAGGCTAAGGTTAGGATAATGGTAGGCCAATGTTAGGCCTGTGATATCACCAATGTTGACCCAATGTTCCCTAAAGGTTTTTGGCTAATATTCTCTCAAGCCTTTGGCTATTGTTTTTCCAGGCTTGGACCAGTGGCTACTTGTCTGTGTGAGCAGGGTACACCCTGTAAGATTTGTATTTAGGCAAATCTTTAGACCCTTCTGGCCCTGCTGATCTAGTGGGTCCTGAACAAAACAGATACTTCTGCCCAGCAACCCAGCATCTGTGCCTTCTGATTGGTAACTTTTTTTTTTGTCAGATTAATAAAAATAAAAAAATGAAACGGAAAATACGGATTTTTACGGATTTTGAATATGAGAGATTGGAGATTGAATGGGTAACAGTCCCAGATTAATGTATGAAGACTTGTATGTATTAAACATTTTTTTATTAGTCAAACAAAAACAAACCAACAACATATTTGTACCTCACACTTATCAAAACAAACATTCCAATGTTGTCATGGGCTACGATTTGAAAGAAAAAAAGAAAATCATACATTTCTACTACTTTGTATTGTAAATGTTAGACTATTTCATATGCATTATATAAAATAAACCGCCATATCAATTTTAATGTATAGATTTTGCAAATACTACCCTCTGTATGTAAGACCTAACTGTATCGGTAGCCTGTGTTATATAATATATTTATGCCCAATAAATGTTCCATTTTTTCTGACCTTGACTGAAATCTCTTGTTTTGTGTGTCATAGTTTATTGTTTGATTTCCTATTCATACATTGGTTATGTGATATGCTTTGTGGTAGTAGGTAGTCTATATAAAGGTTAGAGAGGTGGACTAGGTTTGCTTGTTCAAATCCCGGGCAATTAAAAAGTGAATTAGCAACCGCAGGGCTGCTGGTTAGATCCCAAGTGCCATTTCTTGCAGTTGGTCCCTTTGCAAGGCAGCAGAACTGCTCTAGGGGCCCAGTACTGGGACTGACCTTGTGCCTGTCAATGTGTGTGTGATGCGGGTGAGTGCTTGCTTGCGTGCTGTGTGTGCATGGAGGAAAGTGTCTGTGATGAGATAGTCAGGCAGTCAGACTCAACAGGGGACTGGTATTTATCACCGTCGTCACAACACTGTCTCAATAAGGAATAAGAGAAAAACATTATAGAAGATAACTTTATTGTCCATTGTCCACAGGGAACCACAAATGTGTCAATTCCCCATCAGGGACACACTCTGAGAGGTTGGAGCACCGGGTCAGCCACAGTACGGCACCCCTGGAGCAATTTAGCTCAAAGGCACACTGGTGTCTTCAATGTTCATTTGAATTCATGTCCCATGTAACGTCGATGTGAGTTCATATCTGACTGAGAGCTAGAGGACATTTACCCGAGGTTTGGTTTATCTGTAGATAGACGTATCAGATACACGCTCTTTATTGTAAACAATAAACAATGGGCTCGCTCCAACATAATTCTTCTCCTAATAAAAAAGGTTGGATGCTGTATCGTAATAAATTTAACCAATAAAGAGTTAACTAGACAGGAATCCATATGGAATAGTGTAATTTGGCTCTGGTCACTGTAGTGCACGATACACAGTGCCTTTGGAAAGTATTCAGACCGCTTGACTTTTTCCACATTTTGTTACGTTACAGCCTTATTCTAAAATGGATTAAATAAATAGAAAATCCTCAGCAATCTACACACAAAACCCCATAATGACAAAGCGAAAACAGGTTTTTAAAAATGTTTGCTAATTTATTATATATAAAAAACTGAAATACCTTATTTACTTAAGTACGAAGACCTTTTGCTATGATACTCGAAATTGAGCTCAGGGGCATCCTGTTTACATTGATCATCCTTGAGATGTTTCTACAACTTGATTGGAGTTCACCTGTGGTAAATTCAATTGACTGGACATGATTTGGAAAGGCACACACCTGTCTATAAGGTCCCACAGTTGACAGTGCATATCAAAGATAAAACCAAGCCATGAGGTCGAAAGAATTGTCCATAGAGCTCCGAGACAGGATTGTGTCGAGGCACAGATCTGAGGAAGAGTACCATAGAATTTCTGCAACATTGAAGGTCCCCAAGAACACAGTGGCCTCCATCATTCTTAAATGGAAGAAGTTTGGAACCACCAAGACTCTTCCTAGAGCTGGCTGCCCGACGGAAGCCACTCCTCAGTAAAAGGCACATGACAGCCTGCTTGGAGTTTGCCAAAAGGCACCTAAAGACTCTCAGACCATGAGAGTCTGATGAAACCAAGATTGAACTCTGGCCTGAATGCCAAGCGACACATCTGGAGGAAACCTGGCACCATCCCTACGGTGAAGCATGGTGGTGGCAGCATCATGCTGTGGGGATGTTTTTCAGCGGCAGAGATTGGGAGACTAATCAGGATCGAGGCAAAGATGAACCGAGCATGAACCGAGCAAAGTACAGAATAAATAACAATTCAATCAATTTTAGGATAAGGCTGTAACCTAACAAAATTTTGAAAAAGTCAAGGGGTCTGAATACTTTCTGAAGGCACTGTAGGGAATAAGGTATCATTTGAGGTACAGCCAGACATAAATCACATCTATAATCCAGCCGACGCTGTGAAAAAATGCAACCTTCACATTCAGTTTTAGGGCGAATCTCCTATTTAATGGGCACTATAACCCTGGCTGAACCGTGTGTGTCTGAAGAAGAGACCAGCGGAGAGGAGAGATGCACAAAAGCACATGCAGCCTCTTCTTCGACACTCACTGATTTGTGCAGGAACATTGCCATCGATCCTCTCTCTCTCTCTCTTTGTCTTTCTATCTCTCTTTACCTTTCTCTTCTCTCTCAGCCTTCCTCTCACGTTCTGTCTCTCTCTGTCTCTCCCTCTCTCCCCTCCGTGTCTCAGTGTGTGTTTGTTTGAGTGTGTGTGCATGCGCCTGTGTCCAGCAATAGCTTGTGATTTACTCCCCAGCTGCCTCGATAGCATCTCACTGGATAACAGGAGGCATTAAATCACAGAGAAAAAATGATCCCTCCTGTCTCTGAGACACACACACTGCATCTCACAAGTGATGCAGAGTAACTCATTGACTTTTTCTATATCTATAATTTCTGAATCAATCTTTTCTCAAGTGCTCTCTTACTTCCAAGTTCCTCTCTCTCTGACTCATCTTTACCTCATTCATTCATTTCTCCACTCCTCATATTCTATGTACCACCATCAATGTCTTTCTCACTTTCCTTCTTCCTCTTTCCATCCCTCATTTCTCTCCCAGACCTCTTTCTTTGCCTCTCTCCTCCTGTCCTCACTTATAGGACTTTTTGATCAGGCAACTCAGAAAGCCTCAGATGTGACAGAAGGATCCTTTGAACATAGCTTGAAGATGGTTGTCCCTTGTTACCACAGCTATAATGTCAAAATTGTCTATGTTGTACAAATTCATGAAAACAAAAATGTACTTTTCAGTCTTAAATTAAGGTTAGGGTTAGGCATAAGGTTAGCAGTGCGGTAAAGGTTACAGTTATGTTTAAATTCGATTTTAAGAAGAGAAATTGTAGAAATAGGTGGGGTGTAGCCATAATTATGACTTTGTGGCTGTGGGAACTAGTGACGACCTTTGAGGATGGGTGGCTTTGAGGCTGCCTGACTTCAAGGGACTGAGACGAGAAGAAAGCAGAGAAGGTGAGAGAATATGGGGGAGAGGTGAGGACGACATCTGTGTGTTTGTAGGCTACCTGTGTGTGCACTTCTCAGTCATGACAGAATTATACTGCTTATGTCTGAAATAAAAAAAATGACACGTAAACAATGTTGAATCATTTTTATCTCTCGGAATGAGTTCAGACCAAGTTGCAACCTGATGATATGGATCAATATTAAAATACATACAGTGTTTTCTTCCATTATAGTTTGTACAGGCATAGTACAGATTATTATAGCGGTACAAACATGGATACATAGTCAAGCGTTACATTAATTTGGGCTGAAGCGCCATGTCTGTAGTTACAATTCCACGTTTTAAGTATTTTTCCAGGCGATGTTTGTAGTTCATATTTGCGGATTGTTTCTGTAGTCCTTACTTGTCGTCTTTATGTCCATATCCAGCCTGGTCTCATAGACTAGACGTAACATTGTAAATTAAAATTTGGGACACTCAAATTAGTATGATATGGTACGTTTTTTATGGTTACTCAAGACAAAAATGAAATACAGTGCATTCAGAAAATATTCAGTTCCCTTGACTTCTCCCCCCCCAAAAAAAATTACATTACAGCTTTATTCTAAAATGGATTTATTAAATGTTTTTTTTTATTACATTTCTGCAGCATTGAAGGTCCCCACAAACAGTGGCCTC
Source organism: Salmo trutta (assembly GCF_901001165.1). Classification (NCBI taxonomy): domain Eukaryota; kingdom Metazoa; phylum Chordata; class Actinopteri; order Salmoniformes; family Salmonidae; genus Salmo; species Salmo trutta. Next base: position 51,339,616 of record NC_042962.1, on the reverse strand, counting down.
AATCATTCTTAAATGGAATAAGTTTGGAACCACTAAGACTCTTCCTAGAAGGGCCTTGGTCAGGGAGGTGACCAAGAGCCCGATGGTCACTCTGACTGAGCTCCGGAGTTCCTCTGTGGAGATGGGAGAACCTTCCAGAAGGAACACCATCTCTGCAGCACTCCACCAATCAGGCCTTTATGGTAGAGTGGCCAGACGGAAGCCACTCCTCAGTAAAAGGCACATGACAGCCCGCTTGGAGTTTGCCAAAAGGCACCTAAAGGACTCTCAGACCATGAGAAACAAGATTCTCTGGTCTGATGAAACCAAGATTGAACTCTTTGGCCTGAATGCCAAGCGTCACGTCTGGAGGAAACCTAGCACCATCCCTACGGTGAAGCATGGTAGTGGCAGCATCATGCTGTGGGAATGTTTTTCAGCAACAGGGACTGGGAGACTAGTCAGGATCGAGGGAAAGATGAATGGAGTAAAGTATAGAGATCCTTGATGAAAACCTGCTCCAGAACACTCAGGACCTCAGACTGGGGTGAAGGTTCACCTTCCAACAGGACAACGACCCTAAGTACACAGCTAAGACAACACAGGAGTGGCTTCTGGACAAGTCTCTGAATGTCCTTGAGTGGCCCAGCCAGAGCCCGGACTTGAACCAGATCGAACATCTCTGGAGAGAACTGAAAATAGCTGTGTAGCGACGCTCCCCATCCAACCTGCAGAAAACAATGGGTGAAACTCCCCAAATACAGGTGTGCCAAGCTTGTAGCGTCATACCCAAGAAGACTTGAGTCTGTAATCGCTGCCAAAGGTGCTTCAACAAAGTACTGAGTAAAGGTTCTGACTACATATGGAAATGTGAAATTTTAGTTTTTTATTTGTAATAAATTAGCAGAAATGTCTAAAAACCTGCTTTTGATTTGTCATTATGGGGTATTGTGTGTAGATTGATGATGAAAAAACCCCAGATTTAATCAATTTTAGAATAAGGCGGTAATGTAACAAAATGTGGAAAAAGTCAAGGGGCCTGAATACTTTCCAAATGCACCGTAGGTGGATGGGTAGGTATATAATGCAGATGTCTGGTAACCCAAAGGTTGCGAGTTCAAATCTCAACTTTAGCATATTAGCAACTTTTCAACTACTTACTACTTTTTAGGTACTATGCAACTACTTACCATTTTAGCTAACCCTTCTCCTAAGCCTAACCTTAACCCTTTTAGCTAACCCTTCCCCTAACCTTACCCCTTTTAGCTAACCCTTCCCCTAACCTTACCCCTTTTAGCTAACCCTTCCCCTAACCCTAACCCTAACCCTTTAACCTAACTCCTAAACGTAACCCTAACCTTAACCCCTACCCTAGCTAATGTTTGCCACCTAGCTACAATTCGTTATGTATTATACGTTTTGCAGATTCGTAACATATTGTACATTTAGCAAATTTGTAACATATAATACGAATTCTAGTTCATAACATATATGAAATGGATGATGGACATCCACAAATTAATACATACCATATGAAACGTAACATATTATACTAAATGGAGAGTCTCGGATTTATGTACAGAATAATACGAAATGCTCTGAGACCAGGTTGCCATATCAGAATTCTGGAGTCCAAGGCAGTGGCTGCTTTGTAAGTAGGATAAGCCAAGACTAATACCAATCAGATTGAACTGTTACTAAGCTGCTATTTACAGAGTAAGGCTGGCGGTATAATTAGCCTACTGTACATGCTATCATAGCAAAACACTGTTACCTATATGTACACACACAGACACACACCAACACACACAGTCACTCACCATAAACACATACACACACACCCCAACACACGCCGTCACTCACCATAAACACACCCACCCCAGCACACCCAGTCACTCAACATAAACAAACACACACACAGAACTTCAGTCCCTCTCTCTCAGGGTACAGAGAAGTGCATCACGGTCTACAGTGCTTTTCTTTGTCATCCAGAATACAGTTCACATATTAATTAAGGCAAGTGTAATAACTCTTTTGGTTTGCGTGTGTTGCATGTGTGATTTGTAGAAAATGCATATGTGTCCGTTTCAAAAGCTGTTTAATAGTTTTTGTTGCTAATGGTGTGCTTCTTTTTGGGTGACAGGAATGCCTTGTTTTATAAATAGTTTATAAAACATCTTCTCAAACAGCATTGTCTGTCTTTGCCGGGCGGGTTGTGACATCAAAGCAACAGTCTCGTTCAGAGTCCTCGAGGCTAATATAATTAATATGTTCAACGCAAGGCCAGGGCGGACTGATCAAATTTCAATCAATAATCAACGTCCGTGGACGTTATGTGTAAGCCGGTGCTCACTTGGATAAGGACCAATTCATCCTTGATGGTCCATAATGGTGCCTGTTTGAATTTGATCAACCAGGGAAAGCAGTGGTCACTGATGAGAAACACAAGATGAGGTTGATCACAACAACTACATATCAAAATCAGAGAAGTATATATCTAGCGCCCATTCACCCTCCAAACTGGCTACAGTCACAGGCTAACAGTAGACTCTGTCCAGGCAGGTGAACTCTCTCCTTTGACAGTGCTTGCCGTTCTCCCTCTGGGTGGTTGAGTCTCCTGCAGACCAAACAGTTGGGCAGCAGCTGACCGGTACTTCCTAGACATGGTGTTATAGAGGACAGGGTTGATGGCAGCCGAGAGATAGAAGAGGACAGTGGAAACAAGGGAGCAGTACTGGGTGAAGAGAGACCAGAGAGGAGAGGAGCCCTCGGAGGAATGGGACATAAGGTAACGATGCAAGTGGAAAGGCAGCCAGCATAGGACGAAGGCAAAGACCACTACAGCTGGAGAGAGAGAGAGGTAGAGGGGAGACAGATAATAAATGTTTGCAACATTGGATTTCTCATTTTATGCTAATAATAATAGTGAGGGGGGAGTGGGAAGGGGTAATTGAGGGAGGAGGGGAGGCACATACAATTAATTCCAACCATAAAACTTTAAATGCAAACATCAGTAATCAGTTTTTTTTCAGAGAGAGAAATAGGAGAGAGGGGTATGATGGGGAAACTACAGTTATGCCTAATTAAATGACCTTGGTAAAGCTTTACAAGACTGGCTGTTATCATGGTTACTAGGTTACTTTGCTGAGTGAAGAAACGTATACACAGCCTATATCTACAGTATCTGCATTATCCTTGTCTTATTACAATGTTTGATTGATTTAATGCTATCAAACAATTTTTTTTTAAATGTCTCCAATTCTGTGCCTTTTTAAAATATTATAAACATCCATATCTCAATTATGCCGTGCTTAAGACATAGTTTTGAATATGAGCAACATGTATTGCACCCTACCTAACATCTTGACGGTCTGTCTGTTGCTCTTGTCCCTGTGTGCTACGTTAGCTCCAATATTGTTCTCTCTCCGTCTCTTCCACAACCTTCGTCCAATCAAACTGTACACCACAGTCAAACAAAACACCGGCAGGAAGAAAAACACAGAGCTAACCAACGCCATGGCGGCTAGAAGCCCAGACTCAACCGCGTACTGGGTGGGTTTACACTCGCTAGTGTCTATCTCTGTCTGTCCTTCCGTCCCACCAGCAGTCACAGAGTTTCCCGCCGCTGGGCGAGTCTCGTGCTCCACTCCCACCAGAACGAAGACAGGTCCCGCGCTCAACAGCGACACGAGCCAGAGAAAGAGGATGAGCGCACGGACGCGTCGCTTGGTGACCAGGCGTTTGGCGCGAAGTGGGAAGCAGATGGCCAGGTACCTCTCCACCGACAGAGCGGTTATATTCAAAATGGTTGAATAAGTACAGCACTCACTAACGAACTGAAACAGCTTACAGAATGTATCTCCAAATATCCATGGCCTGTACTTCCATAACCGATACACATCAGGGGGCATACAGAGGAATATCAACAAGTCTGAGACAGCCATGCTACATAAATAGAGGTTAGTGGTTGTTCTCATGTCTCTGTACTTAGACACGACCAGTATAGTCATTACATTCCCGGTCACTCCCGCTAGGAACAGGAGAGTACAGGTGATGGTGATTCCCATTAGAACGGGGATGGGGAAGAGGTTTTCGGGGGGCACGGGACCCCGGTAGCTCCCGTTAAAGTAGTAGTTCCAGTAGTTATCCTCCCAGCTGCAGTTAACGGGAGAGAGACAGTCAGTTCGGTTGGGCCAGGAGCGCATGCTGCCAGCGGGTCATTCACGCGGCTGGAGGTTCTCCTTGGGGCGGCTGGCGCGCTCCTCGTCTCCGCATGTCCTCTATTCCTCTGAGTGCGTGTGTGTGCGTGCGCGCCGCGTGATGCGTAAAGGATCTTATGGTTTTACCAACAGGAGTTAAGCTACGAGTCCTCCTCTATTTTAGAACAGTCATGCACTGGAGCAATAAAACACACCTTCCCATCTTGTCTTCCATTTACAAAATGATTTGACTTGTAAGAAATAAAGTATAGCCTTTGAATGTTATTAAATATATCACAAGCTAAAATACATGTCTGAAGAAAGAAAATAATACTCGATCGTCCTTTGAGCGCATTGTACAAAAGTATCAAACAAATATGAATAGGATCTGATATTCCTTTTCCTCTGGTATTGATAGGCATATATATTGGTCTAAATCACATAGATGCACTTTTGATGAACGAGTAAAGACGACCTTCTAAAACAACATCCTCCAAAAAATGTCCCTCTCTTGCTCTGTCCCCTTCATGCGCTCTTATGCGTCAGATGAAAACACGGTAACCTAGACTGATGGTGAGTCACAGTCAGGGTTTGGTGATGTGACACTGGAAAGTTACTCAGCCAAGAGAAATGGGAAACAACAAAAACATCCAAACAACATCAACATCCTCTATGAGTCTGTGACATTGAATATTATGGTTTCAGAAACGCAGTCCACATTTCTCTCTCTTTCTCTCTCTCTCTCTCTCTCTGGAGCCTCCATATAAGATCAATCGATTGATGTCCTCCTCTGTGATTTGATGAGAAATCTCTAAAGAGAAAAAACTACGTTTTTAAATATGGCACATTCACACATCACACACATTCTCTAGTTTGTCTCATCATTGAATGGAGCAGAAACAACTGTCACAACGAAAAACTCAGAGAGGGTGAGAGAGAGAGAGAAGGAGGGAGGGAGGGGGTCCTACTGGTAGCCCTAGCTTAGACCTAGCACGCCACCTAATGGTTAAAGCAAAGCCGGCATGTGTGTGTTCTCGTGTGTGTTTGTGTATGTGCGTGTTTGTGTTTGTGCGTGTGGCCAACAGTATGGCCAGATTATGACACACACACACACACAGAAAGAGAGAGCGAGAAAGTGGTCGACATATAGAGCAATAGAGAGAGAAGACACCTCAGATGACAGAAGTCCTGAGGTCTGATCACAGCAACAGTCAGTGACCTATCAACTTTTCACTGCAACAGGTACTCAGTCTGTGTGCGTGTATGTGTGTGTCTCACCTCTTTCTATTACTTTTTTTCTACTTCTCTGTCTCTAGTAGCTACATTAACCAACAAAGACTAGCAATGATCGTGATACGTGGTTTTACTACTTTACTACTTTAGCTGTATTCATTAATTGTATGTCGCTCTGGATAAGAGCATCTGCAAAATTATTCAAATGTGAAAATGTAAAATGTAAGTCTTCCTCTAGCATCATTCTCACAGGGTGTGGCGTAGCGTCCAGGTCAAAGTCTCAGTCATAAACACACACACACACACGCACGCACGCACACACACACACACACACACACACACACACACACACACACACACACACACACACACACACACATAAACATATGCACATACATAGATACACACAACACACACACATACACACGACACGTGCACTTGAGATACAGTCTGTGTATATAGTGAGGAGACCAATGTGCAGATTCAACCACAAAATGGAGGGAGATATTCACTTGTAGGGTGGATAGGATAGGTGTGTGTCTGTGTGTGTGTGCGCAGGGGCGGTAAATGGCCACCCAATTCTCATTGGGTCGGAGCGCTGTCAATCTGGCTCAGATTGGAGAGAAAAGACGGTGCATTTGTTCTGGCAGTACAGCATGCTGGCTTTAGAGCCATGCGGACGCCTTGGAGCAAGTGAAGGCTGTGATTGGCTGGCTGGCTTTAGGCCTATGGCGAGTGAATCTGCAGTGAACACTGAACAGCACAACTTCTCTCAGTTGAGTTGACTAAAGCAGTGCAGAGGTAGAAAATTGTTAGGTAACTGGTATTTGACTTCACAGGAAACTAAACTTGAGTTTTTAATCTCGCTGCTGAGCTAGTGCGTAGCAGCAAATTGCAGTATGGCATGCGTTTGTCCTAGATAGAATGTTATGTATGTCCCTTATCGACTGAGGTGAATGAAGCTACTAACACGACTCAGGATATGACCCAGATGCAGACACACGAGACGGAAGTTTCAATATACAGAGTAGTTTATTAAAACAACAAGAGACAGGCAAATCGCAGGTCGAGAACAGGCATAGGTTCAAACCAGGTCCGAGTCTGATAGGTACAGGGTGGCAGGCAGGCTCAGGGTGAGGACAGGCAGAAGTTTGTAAACCAGGTCAGTGTCAGAAAGGTACAAGATGGAAGGCAGGCTCAGGGTCAGGGCAGGCAGAATAGGTCGGAACCAGAAGAACTAGAAAACAGGGATTAGAGAGAACAGGAGTATGGGAAGGAGGAGACAGCGGGCTGTGAGACAGAGGTTTAATCCTTGATACATGAAAAGTGGGATGTATACAGAGGGTGTGGGTCAACAGAAGACGAACAGCAGAGGGGCTAAGAATCTTAGAGATGGGGAAAGGGCCGATAAAACGGGGGGAAGTTTGCGGGACTCCACCCGGAGGGGCAGATCCCAAGTGGACAGCCATATCCTCTGGCCGAGATTATAACTGGGAGCCAGGGTCTGGTGGCGGTCCGCCTGTCGTTGATACCTGGAGGTGGTCTTGAGAAGAGTAGACTGGGCTCTCTTCCAGGTACGGTGACAGCGGCGGACGAACATCTGGGCCAAGGTAATGCTGACCTCTTCTTCTTGCTCAGGGAAGAGCGGGGGCTAATAACCCATCGAACACTCGAAAGGCGAGAGACCAGTGGCTGAGCAGGGTAGGGTAGTGGGGTATGCGGAGACGAGGCAACAACGAGTTGTCTCCAGGTCCTGATTAGCTCGCTCCGACTGGCCATTAGACTGGGGGAGAAACCAAGAGGACAGGCTGGCCGGCGACCCAATGAGTGTGCAGAACGCCTTCCAGAACCAGGACGAGAACTGAGGACCACGGTCGGATACCATGTCCACCGGAAATCCATGGATCCGGAAGACGTGTTGCACCATGAGCTGGGTCTCCTTGGCTGAGGGTAGCTTGGGGAGGGGAATGAAATGGGCAGCTTTGAAAACCTGTTCACCACTGGAAGGATAGTGGTGTTGCCATCAGATGGAGGGAGACCAGTGACGAAGTCCAGGGATAGATGTGACCAGGGACGGTGAGGGACAGGAAGTGGTTGAAGCAGGCCAGCCGGAGCATGCCGAGGAGTCTTATTCTGAGCACAGACAGTGCAGGTGGCGACGAACGCAGAGAAATCAGGAACCATGGTGGGCAACCAAAAGCGTTGTCGCACAAAGGCCTGCGTCTGAAGGGAGTCAGGGTGGCAGGCAAGCCTTTGAGGAATGAGCCCATTTCAGGACCGGGGAGCGGGCAGCGTCTGGGACAAACATCCGGTTAGTTGGGCCCCCCCACCCCCAGCCGCTAGAAACGAGGTAGGAAGGATGGTCTCGGGGCCCGAGGGTGTAGCAGCGGGGCTATAGCGGCGTGAAAGCGCATCTAGCTTAACATTCTTGAACCCCGGGCGGTAGGAGATGGTAAAGTTGAACCAAGACTAAAGCAGGGCCCATCGAGCTTGGCTGGAGTTGAGATATTCCAGGTTCTTGTGATCCGTCCACACAATGAATGGATGTTCCCGCCCCCTCTAACCAGTGCCTCCACTCCTCCAACGCCGTCTTCACCGCAGTAGTTCTCGATAGTTCATAATTCCTCTCTGTGGTGTTAAGACGATGGGAAAATAAGGCGTAGGGATGCAGCTTTAGGTCCAGGGCAGAACGCTGGGACAGGACAGCCCCCACTCCGACGTCCGAAGCGTCGACCTCCACCATGAACTGACGGGACGGGGCCAGATGGATTAAGAGTCAGATAGGTATAGGACGGCAGGCAGGCTCGGGGTCAGGAAAGGTAGAATAGGCCAAAACCGGAAGAACACTAAAACAGGGACTTGAGAGAACAGGAGTACGGGAAAAAACACGCTTACGAGACAAGACGAACTGGCGAAAGCCAAACAGAAAACACAGGAATAAATGTGCAGGGAAAATGGGCGACACCTGGAAGGGGGTGGATACAAGTAGTTCCTTCAGTAAGTATTCATACCCCTTAACTTATTCCACATTTTGTTGTGTTATAGCCTGAATTCAAAATTGATTAAATATTTTTATTTTCTCACCCTGTCACTGTCACGACTTCTACCGAAGGTGGCTCCTCTTCCTGTTTGGGCGGCGCTCGCCGGTCGTCGTCGCCAGTCTACTAGCTGCCACCGATCCCTTTTCCTCTTCGTTTGGTGTTGTCTTTCTTGTGTTTCACCTGTTTCTTGTCTGGGTTCATTAGTGGGGTATTTAGTCCCGCCCTACCAGTTTGGGTTCGTGCGGGATTGTTTTGTTTTCCCTGTCGTGGTTTTGGGTTGCGTTTAATGTCTTTGGCTATATTCGACAGGTGTACGTTTCTGGACTGTGTTCCGGACCTTTTGTGTGGACTGCTCATTCTGGTCCTGTGCCTGTTTATTTTGAGGACTCTGGAATAAATGCTTTCTCTGTATATTTAGTCTCCTGCGCCTGACTTCACCCCCCCCACCTCTCATAGGGAGAGCTAACAGTCACACCCTGATCTGTTTCACCTGTCTTTGTGCTTGTCTCCATCCCCCTCCAGGAGTCTCTAATCTTCCCCATTATCCCCAGTGTATTTATACCCGTGTTCTTTGTTTGTCTGTTTCCAGTTCGTTTTGTTTTGTGAAACCTATCAGCGTTTGTGAAACCTCCTGTCTGTTCTTCCCAGTGTCATGACGTTGGCCTGTGGGTAAGGTTTATGACCCCCACCCCCATAAATACCTTTCTCCCTTCCCTCTCTCTGACTCTACTGAAGGACTCTTGAATAGCCTTTGTTAAACATAGAGAGTCTGGGAACATCAAACAAGTGGGGGGAAGGAACCATATTTCGGTAATTGAACCAGTTGAAAATATGCGTTGGTACTTAATGAATATGATTGTAACGATTGCAGTAGTGGGTGTGGAGTCAGGCGCAGGAAACAGGAGTAGTTGCTAACGGGCTTTTAATGAATTGCACCGTAAAAGAAAAGTACACCCACGAAAACACAACTGGGTGTGATCCAACAAACACAATGATCCAATAACACGTACCACTGCATAAACAACAGTGGACAACAGAAAGTAAGCCCGCACACAGAACAGGTGGGGAAACGGGCTTAAATACTCAACTAAACACTAATCATACACAGGTGCAAACAATCAAGACAAAACCAACAGAAAAGGGAAAAAGGGATCGGTGGCAGCTAGTAGGCCGGTGACGACGACCGCCGAGCGCCACCCGAACAGGGAGAGGAGTCACCCTCGGCAGGAGTCGTGACAATGATGTCAGTTCGGTTGTCATCTGAGACATTATGACTGATGACAGGACGACATAAACTGTATCTGGGAAAGTCTACACATTCTAGTTATCAGATTCACATGGAATTGTTGTGCAATTTAATGTTTGAATATGAAACTATTTGTGAAAAGATTAAATGTAATTTTAGCTTCCAAATGAGAGAATTGGGTTTTCATAAGGTTAGAGCCCTGCTCAATCAGTGGCCCGCCCCTGTGAAGAGACATGGGTTATAAACTATGAAACACACCCTTCTCTCCCCCCACTATATAAGCCCTTGACGAAAATGTAACCTTCTGTTCCGAGGACGATAGGACGACGGTCCATACGTTAAAAAGGACTAACATGTCAACTACAGAACTAAGCCAACCTCAGCGTGAGCTTTGGTTGTGAATGGTATGAACTCTGAACTCTTATTCACTAAAGACGTGAGATATCCTAGCCGTTGAGTTAGCAACAGCAGCTGTAAACGTGGGCTAGGAAATGACGGATGACGTATCCAGATATCTGTTGGGCAACACGACCAGCATCTACGACCAACCTACCGAAGCGCAGCTCAGAGTAAATATTTATTGCATTTCCCTTTTCCAAATGGGCGGTAATTTAGAATGCATAAGATACTGTATTTACGAAAGCTTTGCTTCTCCCTTTGTTCCTCAGTATTCCCGCTCTTTCATTCAAGCCCAACCCCCTCTCTTTGTGTAACAAGCCTTCATACAGGTTCCGTCCACCAGGGACGTTTTCTGTATGACATAATTTGCATTCTGTGTATATGTAATTCTGTGTGATTAGTTAGGTATTTAGTAAATAAATAATTAAACCCAATTTTGTATTGCTGATTCAACTTGTTAGCCAGGGTTCGTGAAGATAACCAAGAATTTACAACTTTCAGATGAGACTGAAATAAGGTGACGATTAATATTGACTGCTAGTGATGTAAAAATATTACTAGGTCTTTAAGAGTTTATTCGGAAGATAACTGCTCTATAAACATTCTTTCGTGGTGCCCCGACTTTCTAGTTAATTACATTTACATGATTAGCTTAATCAGGTAATATTAATTACAAAGAAAGGATTTAATAGAATAGCATGTCATATCACTTAATCCGGCATAGCCAAAGACACGACACCAGTTTTGACCATTCTGCCTGCCCTGAACCTGAGCCTGCCTGTTGTTCTGTACCTTGCCACACCACACTGGATTATTGACCCCTGCCTGCGCTGACCCTGAGACTGCCTGCCGTTCTGTACCTTGCCACACCACACTGGATTATTGACCCCTGCCTGCTCTGACCCTGAGACTGCCTGCCGTTCTGGACCTTGCCACACCACACTGAATTATTGACCCCTGCCTGCCTTGAACCTGAGCCTGCCTGCCGTTCTGGACCTTGCCACACCACACTGGATTACTGACCTCTGCCTGCCCTTGACCTGTCGTTTTGCCTGCCCCGTACTAGTAATACACTTTTGTTACTTCGACACTGTCTGCATCTGTGTCTTATCTGAAATGTGATACACCCATCTACGCACAATACCCCATAATGACAAAGTAAAAACAGGTTTTTAGAAATTGTAGCAAATTTATTGAAAATTAAATACAGAAATATCTCATTTCCATAAGTATACACACCCCTGAGTCAAGACTTTGTAGAAGCACCTTTGGCAGCGATTACAGCTTTGAGTCATCTTGGGTATGTCTGTATTAGCTTTGCACATCTGGATTTGGGAATTTTTTCATATTCTTCCTATAAGATTTTCTCAAGCCTTGCGGTCGGATACCAAGCAGTTGCCATACCAAGCCAAGTGTAGCCTGCAGAGTTCTGTATTACTATCCAAGTCTGTACCCAAACAATTCGAGCTTCTACTTCTAAAAATTCACCTTTCCAGAAACAAGTCTCTCACTGTTGCTGCTTGCTATAGACCTCCCTCTGCCCCCAGCTGTGCCCTCGATACCATTTGTGAATTGATTGCCCCCCATCTATATTCTGAGCTCATGCTACAAGGTGACCTAAACTGGGACATGCTTAACACCCCGGCCATCCTACAATCTAAGCTTGATGCCCTCAATCTCACACAAATGATCAATGAACCTACCAGGTACAACCCCAAATCTGTAAACACGGGCACCCTCATAGATGTCATCCTAACTAACTCGCCCTCCAAATACATCTCTGCTGTTTTCAGTCAAGATCTCAGCGATCACTGCCTCATTGCCTGCATCCGTAATGGGTCTGCGACCAAACGACCACCCCTCATCACTGTCAAACGCTCCCTAAAACACCTGCGAGCAGGCCTTTCTAATCAACCTGGCCGGGCTATCCTGGAATGACATTGACCTCATCCCGTCAGTAGATGATGCCTGGCTATTCTTTAAAAGTGCCTTCCTCACCATGTTAAATAAGCATGCCCCACTCAAAAAATGTAGATCTAGGAATAGATATAGTCCTTGGTTCACTCCAGATCTGTCTGCCCTTGACCAGCACAAAAACATCTTGTGGCGTTCTGCATTAGCATCGAATAGCCCCCGTGATATGCAACTTTTCAGGGAAGTTAGGAACAAATATACACAGGTAGTTAGAAAAGCTAAGGCTAGCTTTTTCAAACAGAAATTGCATCCTGTAGTACAAACTCAAAAAAGTTCTGGGACACTTTAAAGTCCATGGAGAATAAGAGCACCTCCTCCCAGCTGCCCACTGCTCTGAGGCTAGGAAACACTGTTACCACCGATAAATCCACTATAATTGAGAATTTCAATAAGCATTTCTCTACGGCTGGCCATGCTTTCCACCTGGCTACACTGCCCGGCACCCTCCACAGCAACTCGCCAATGCCCCCAACATTTCTCCTTCACCCAAATCCAGATAGCTGATGTTCTGAAAGAGCTGCAAAATCTGGACCCATACAAATCAGCCGGGCTAGACAATCTGGACCCTCTCTTTCTAAAATTATCTGCCGAAATTTTTGCAACCCTATTACTAGCCTGTTCAACCTCTCTTTCGTATCGTCTGAGATTCCCAAAGATTGGAAAGCTGCCGCGGTCATCCCCCTCCTCAAAGGGGGAGACACTCTAGACCCAAACTGCTACAGACCTATATCTATCCTACCCTGTCTTTCTAAGGTCTTCGAAACCAAGTTAATAAACAGATTACCGACCATTTATAATCCCACCGTACCTTCTCCGCTATGCAATCTGGTTTCAGAGCTGGTCATGGGTGCACCTCAGCCACGCTCAAGGTCCTAAACAACATCATAACCGCCATCGATAAGAGACATTACTGTGCAGCCGTATTCATCGACCTGGCCAAGGCTTTCGACTCTGTCAATCACCACATTCTTATTGGCAGACTCGACAGCCTTGGTTTCTCAAATGATTGCCTCGCCTGGTTTACCAACTACTTCTCTGATAGAGTTCAGTGTGTCAAATCGGAGGGCCTGTTGTCCGGACCTCTGGCAGTCTCTATGGGGGTGCCACAGGGTTTAATTCTCGGGCCGACTCTCTTCTCTGTATACATCAATGATGTTGCTCTTGCTGCTGGTGATTCTCTGATCCACCTCTACACAGACGACACCATTCTGTATACTTCTGGCCCCTCTTTGGATACTTTGTTAACTTACCTCCAGATGAGCTTCAATGCCATACAACTCTCCTTCCGTGGCCTCCATCTGCTCTTAAATGCAAGTAAAACTAAATGCATGCTATTCAATCGATCGCTGCCAGCACCTGCTCGCCCGTCCAGCATCACTACTCTGGACGGCTCTGACTTAGAATACGTGGACAACTACAAATACCTGGGTGTCTAGTTAGACTGTAAACTCTCCTTCCAGACCCACATTAAGCATCTCCAATCCAAAATTATATATATCGCAACAAAGCATCCTTCACTCATGCTGCCAAACATACCCTTGTAAAACTGACCATCCTACCGATCCTCGACTTCGGTGATGTCATCTATGAAATAGCCTCCAACACTCTACTCAACAAACTGGATGCAGTCTATCACAGTGCCTTCCATTTTGTAACCAAAGCCCCATACACTACCCACCATTGCGACCTGTACACTCTCGTTGGTTGGCCCTCACTTCATACTCGTCGCCAAACCCACTGGCTACAGGTTATCTACAAGTCTCTGCTGGGTAAAGCCCCGCCTTATCGCAGCTCACTGGTCACCATAGCAGCACCCACTCGTAGCACGCGTTGCAGCAGGTATATCTCACTGGTTACCCCCAAAGCCAGTTCCTCCTTTGGTCGTCTTTCCTTCCAGTTCTCTGCTGCCAATGACTGGAACGAACTGCAAACTTCTCTGAAGCTGGAGACTCATATCTCCCTCACTAGCTTTAAGCACCAGCTGTCAGAGCAGCTCACAGATCACTGCACCTGTACATAGCCCATCTGCAAACAGCCCATCTATCTACCTACCTCATCCCCATACTGTATTTATTTATTTATCTTGCTCCTTTGCACCCCAGTATCTCTACTTGCACATTCATCTTCTGCACATCTACCATTCCAGTGTTTAATTGCTATATTGTAATTACTTCACCACCATGGCCTATTTATTGCCTTAACTTGCCTCATTTGCACTCACTGTATATAGACTTTTTGTTTTCTTTTGTTCTACTGTATTATTGACTGTATGTTTTGTTTATTCCATGTGTAACTCTGTGTTGTTGTATGTGTCGAATTGCTAGGCTTTATCTTGGCCAGGTCGCAGTTGCAAATGAGAACTTGTTCTCAACTAGCCTACCTGGTTAAATAAAGGTCAAATATTTTTTACATTCTTTTTTTAAGTGGTGATGCAGCCAGTCAAGATGTTCTCAATGGTGCAGCTGTATAGATTTTTGAGGATCTGAGGGCCCATGTCGAATCTTTTTAACCTCCTGAGGGGGAAGAGGTGTTGTTGTGCCCTCGTCACGACTGTGTTAGTGTGTGTGGACCATGATAATTCCTTAGTGATGTGGACACCAAGGAATTTGAAGCTCTCTACCTGCTCCAATACAACCCCATCGATGGATGTGGGTGTGCTCGGCCCTCCGTTTCCTGTAGTCCTCGATCAGCTCCTTTGTCTTGCTGACGTTGAGGGAGAGGTTGTTGTCCTGGCAGCACAATGCCAGGTCTCTGATCTCCTTCCTGTTGGCTGTCAGTCTTAGAATTTTTTTGATCTATCCTCTAATCCCTCCCCTTACCCAAAGCCCTCCAACTCAGCTCAGATCCCTGCAGATTCCCCCAATGAGAGAACCCAGGGGGAGGGTATGACTGTTTCAATGCAGCTGATTGGTTTAGAGTTTGGTAGCCCCTCCTCTCTTGAGGAATTTTCTTCGAGGAGTTGTTTCCACAGTACATTCGTTCACATACACTCTGTTATACAAGAGGAATAGTACACTGAGTGTGTATAGGGTGTGTGTGTGTGTGCATATGTGTGCATATGTGTGTGTGTTTAGTCTACTCAGTAGTCTAGAAAAGGGACAAATCAAAATGAGGACAGGAGCAGGTCAGTGAAGTTTTTCTTTCTCTCTCTCTCTGTCACCCGGTTCTATATTTGTTCCAATGGAGAAGTAGTGTGTGTGTATGTGTGTGTACCTTGGCTCTCTCTCTCCCACCATGTCGTGAAAGCTTGTTGCTGCTTTTGAAATGTCTGACTGACTGACCCTCGCTAGCTGAACAGTTACTGTTCTCTCCCTCTCTCCTTTTCCTCCCTCTCCATTTCCTTCAACTCACTCCCTCGTTCATATCCCCTTCTCCTCTCCCTACTGCTCTCTCACTCTCCCTCTCTTTCTCGCCTTTCCTCTCTCTTATTTTCTCCTCACGAGTGCATGTGCCGTCTTTATTGGTAACGTTGTTACTTGCCACATTTGTAGAACAGATTCAACGTTTCAAAGACTACACCAAGTCTCTTTGTTGTTATAGGTGATATAAGACATTACACAGTTCTGCTGGGCTCCTCTCCTAACAAAACAATCATAGCTGAGTTTCATGACCTCTGTCTCCCTCTTTCTGCTCTACACATCCTGTTCCTGAATACATATTAACTATGGTGGGGCAGTTAGAAGCCTCTGGCTGGATGACTAGGTCTAGTCTGACTACTGACTAGATCTGTCTTGTCATTCTGTCTAGTTTGATCAGTCAGTATGTTTGATCAATCACTATATTTAATCAGTCATTATGTTTGATCAATCACTATATTTAATCAGTCATTATGTTTGATCAATCACTATATTTAATCAGTCATTATGTTTGATCAATCACTATATTTAATCAGTCATTATTTTTGATCAGTCATTATATTTGATCAGTCATTATGTTGATCAATCACTATATTTGATCAGTCATTATATTTGATCAGTCATTATGTTGATCAATCACTATATTTGATCAGTCATTATATTTGATCAGTCATTATGTTTGATCAGTCATTATATTTCATCAGTCATTATATTTGATCAGTCATTATGTTTGATCAGTCATTATGTTTGATCAGTCATTATATTTGATCAGTTATTATGTTTGATCAGTCATTATATTTGATCAGTCATTATGTTTGATCAGTCATTATGTTTGATCAGTCATTATATTTGATCAGTCATTATATTTGATCAGTCATTATGTTTGATCAGTCATTATATTTGATCAGTCATTATGTTTGATCAGTGATTATGTTTGATCAGTCATTATATTTGATCAGTCATTATGTTTGATCAGTGATTATGTTTGATCAGTCATTATATTTGATCAGTCATTATGTTTGATCAGTGATTATGTTTGATCAGTCATTATATTTGATCAGTCATTATGTTTGATCAGTGATTATGTTTGATCAGTCATTATATTTAATCAGTCATTATGTTTGATCAGTGATTATGTTTGATCAGTCATTCATCCAAATAGGATAACTGTAACAGTCATTGTCAACATTTGGATAAAATTGTGAAACGGTGCACACTCTCATTCCCACGCACACACACACACACACACACACACACACACACACACACACACACACACACACACACACACACACTTGTTCTTCTATCCTTGTGGGAACCAAATTTATTTTTGCATTCAAAATCCTATTTTCCCTAACCCCTAACCCCTAATCCCTAACTCTAACCCTATCCCTAATTCTAACCCTAATTCTAACCCTAAACCTAACCCCTAAGATTAACATAGTCATTGTCCTCATGGGGACGTGGGAAATGTCCCCATGTGGGAGAATCTTCCTTGTTTTACTATCCTTGTGCCAACTTTTGGAGATTTCAGGTCCCCACACGCACTCACCCACACACACAGGTGGTTTCAGCTCAGAGAGATCAAGCCAACATGTAAACTCAAACCACCTGCTGGAAAGTAGAATACAGTGTGTGTGTGTGTATGTGTGTGTGTGTGTGTGTGTGTGTGTTAGAAAGATGTGTTCCTTCAAAGAAGTACAATGAAGCCTTGTATTACAGCCAGCAGGACTCAGCTCTGGTGATAATGACGATTACTCTCACTCTCTCTCTCTCTCTGTCCCTCTCTCTTTCTCTCTCTCTGTCCCTCTCTCTCTCTCTCTCTCCCTCTCTTTCTCTCTCTCGGTCCCTCTCTCTCTCCCTCTCTTTCTCTTTCTTTCTCTCTCTCTCTCCCTCTCTTTCTCTCTCTCTGTCCCTCTCTCTCTCTCTCTCTCTGTCTCTCTCTCTCTCCCTCTTTTTCTCTCTCTCTCTGTCCCTCTCTCTCTCCCTCTCTTTCTCTCACTCTCTCTCTCTCTCTCTCTCTGTCTCTCTTTCACTCTCTCTCTAATTCTCTGTCTCTCTGTCTCTCTCTCCCTCTTTCTATCTGTCTCTCTCTCCCTCTATCTCTTTCTCCAGTGTCTAAATGATTAGATAATAGACAGCTTTAGTGTAGGCAGAGACAGAGGTGTCACAGACCACTCTCTCTCTGTCATCTGTGCTAGGCGGAGGTTGGCACCACGTTGACTGTAAATGCCATGTTGTGTACACAAATCTCTTCTCACTTATCTTTCTGGTGTGTGCGTGCATGCGTGTGTGTGTGTCTTTGTGCGTGTGTAGATAACAATTTATCAAAAACGAATAGAAAAATAAGGAAGGAGAATGATTGGCGACATAGAGTAGCTGGTTTTTATAGTTTTCTCCTATTTGCCAAAACCCATCATCATGACAACCCTGGACAGGAAACAGGAAGTAGACAATGTTCCATCAGAACAGAGAAGCGAGATAAAAGCAACACTCCATCTGTCATCCCTCTCTCTTTCTCTCTCTCTCTCTCTCTCGCTCTCTCTCCCCCTCTCTATCATCCCCCTCTCTCTCACTATCACCCCCCCTCTCTTTCTCTGATCCCATTCATTCCAGTACTGACTGAAGTTTAACCATTCCATTCCACTGGGACATGACAGAGGCCTCGGGCGAGACCTAAAGCGGTGTGTGTGTGTGCGTGTGTCTGTGTGTGTGTCACAGAGAGTGAGCGACGGAAAGAGAGAGAGAGGATTCAAACACACACACACACACACACACTGTGCCGTGCTACGGCTGACTTCTAGGTAGTGGGCGGAAACCCTAGACACTAGGGTGGGTGATGCCACACTGATATAAATCGCACACACACAGCTTCACACACCGTGTCTGTTATCATTCTGAACATGCGTAATATGCTAATGATCTGTTCATTTTGTACTGTAGATATGCAGTGTTGTAATAATGTTATATGATGGACTGTGTAGTCTTTAGTTTTATGTGTAATGTAAGTGCCTTAACTTGTTTGTACCCCAGGAAGAGTAGCTGCTGCCTTGGCAGGAAGAAACGGGGATCCCTCATCAATACAAACACAAATAGGACACCAAATACAACACAGTAGTCTAGAAGATTATCTGAAGGTTTTCTGAGGCCAGTCAGAACTCACTGACACACACAGACGTCATCATGAGAGCGTAACACACACAAAACAAGACTCAACATGCTACCACACACAAAGAGCCAGACACTGTCGTAAGCCAACAGAGTTTTACAGACAAATGTGTGTGTGTGAGTGTGTGTGCACGCAGGCCTTGACTTGCCTCAGAGAACTTTCTAGACTTCTGACCAGAGATGACATCACTCTTGTTGCCATGGAGCCCCGCCTGTCTGTCTGGCTTGGCATTGCACTAAGGACACACACACTTGGGTTCTGTCTTTAATGTGGTGTGTTTGGAAAGGCCCAGTGCCTGTTAAGATGATTATTTCTCTCTGGCTCTGGCAGTGAGACGTAGTCTACTCTGTGTGCTGGGAGTCTTACTGTAGGGTACAAGCAGAGCTCTAATGACTGGCATTATAGTCTCCTGTAAGACATTAATGATAGTACTGGTCCTGTCCTACCCATTACACACACACACACACTGTTCTATACTCTACTATTTTGGAAGACAGCTTCCACTGACTTCCTGTAGCTCGCTGCAGGGCCAGCGTCAGCCAATGAGGTAGCAGCATCTCTAACCAATGGCCCTCTACTGTTAGTGGACAACCATTGGTTCTATTCTGGGCTGTGTGTGTGAGGGAGTCTTGAATTTGAGGGGAAGGATGTCAGGTATGTGTGTGTCTCCCTCAAATTCAAGTTCACACACAGGCAAGCACGTGCATACACACACCCACACACCCTGCTGCGGGGATGATCTGCACTGCAGTAGAAAGTGATAATACATGCAGAGCAACATACAACTGTCTCTTACTCTTGGACAGAAACAACGTTATGACTATTCAACGGTTCAAGTGCTCCTCTCTTCTCCTCCTCTCCTCATCCAGGTGTGCCCTGTTCTGAGGGCTGAGAGCTAGGCATGCTGGGTAAAGTCCCCCCCACCACCAGCAGCCTTCAACTGATGACCTCTGACCCCTCTGACATCGCTGTGGAACCCGGTGACATCACAGACGGCCTCGGCATCAGCAGGAAGATGTCGGACGTAGTTGAGAGTTTGGACACCAGAGAGTTGGACATGGGAGATGGAGAGGAGACTGACAATGACCCTACCACCATAGGTGTGTGTGTGTGCGTGTGTGCGTGTGTGCGTGTGTGCGTGTGTGTGTGTGTGTGAGAGCTCTTGATATGAATGATATGATGAGAGCTGTATCCTATTGGCCTTTTCTCTACCTCTCCAGGGGACAGTCGTATAGGGTTCAGTGCTGTGTATCACACTGTGGGTTTTAAGGAGTCAGAAGCCAGGGTCTACCTCCCTACTGTTCCCATCACTGCTAAGATCCTGGAGGTGGAGAGGTTCAACACTGCCCAGGACAGGTTCAACATCACGGCACAGAGGAGTGTCAACAAGGTACCCACAGACACACGCACGCTCACACACACGCACGCACACACACACATTCACACTTGATCTCTGTCTGTGTAGAGTCAGCCTGCAGTGTTTAAGATTGAGCTGAGACATGGAGAGTTCAGCTGGGTGGTCAAGAGAAAGGAGAAACACTTCATGGACCTCCACAGAGAACTGGTCCGATACAAGATGTTCATGAGGGTACCGCTACCTTCCCGCAGGTACACACACACACACACACACACACACACACACACACACACACACACACACACACACACACACATATATACGTATACACTCACTCACACACAGACACACACACATATACAGTGGCTTGCGAAAGTATTCACCCCTCTTGGCATTTTTCCTATTTTGTTGCCTTACAACCTGGAATTAAAATAGATTTTTTGGGGGGTTTGTATCATTTGATTTACACAACATGCCTACCACTTTGAAGATGCAAAATATTTTAGCTTGTGAGACAAACAAGAAATAAGACAAAAAAACTGAAAACTTGAGCGTGCATAACTATTCACCCCCCCAAAGTCAATAGTTTGTAGAGTCACCTTTTGCAGCAATTACAGTTGCAAGTCTCTTGGGGTATGTCTCTATAAGCTTGGCACATCTAGCCACTGGGATTTTTTCACATTCTTTAAGGCAAACCTACTCCAGCTCCTTCAAGTTGGATGGGTTCCGCTGGTGTACAGCACTCTTTAAGTCATACCACAGATTCTCAATTGGATTGAGGTCTGGACATTGACTAGGCCATTTCAAGACATTTAAATGTTTCCTCTTAAACCACTCGAGTGTTGCTTTAGCAGTATGCTTAGGGCCATTGTCCTGCTGGAAGGTGAACCTACATCCCAGTCTCAAATCTCTGGAAGACTGAAACAGGTTTCCCTCAACAATTTCCCTGTATTTAGCACCATCCATCATCCCTTCATTCTGACCAGTTTCTCAGTCCCTGCCGATGAAAAACATCGGCAGGGACTGTGTTCTCGGGGTGATGAGAGGTGTTGGTGTCAGAGATTTCTTCGTCGTCAGACGATATGGCGAAATCATCGTCGGAAAATGAGGACCAATATGCAGCAGAGTTGAGATAGTTCATTTTGAACATTTAATAAACTCAAAATGAATATACAAAATAACAAAACGCACTCACGATATACTGGACAGTCCTGTTATGCTCACTCACGCTAAACAAGAAACAATCTCCCACAATTACACAGACAAACACACCCAACTAATATAGCACTTCCAATCAAAGGCAACACCACACAGCTGCCTTCAATTGGAAGTCCACCCCAATTAACCAAACATAGACATACAACCAACTAGATCAACATAGAAATACGTAAACAAGGAACAGTGCCGAAAAACCCCGGAATACTTAAATCAAATGCCCTTTTAGGAAAAAACACCACCCCGAACCACATAAACCAAATACCCTCTGCCACGTCCTGACCAAACTACAATAACAATTAACATTTACATTTACATTTAAGTCATTTAGCAGACGCTCTTATCCAGAGCGACTTACAAATTGGTGCATTCACCTTATGATATCCAGTGGAACAACCACTTTACAATAGTGCATCTAAATCTTTTAGGGGGGGGGGGTAGAAGGATTACTTTATCCTATCCCAGGTATTCCTTAAAGAGGTGGGGTTTCAGGTTAACCCTTATACTGGCCAGGACGTGACAGTTGGGTTTGCGTCAGACATAGCGTTCCTTCTTCCATATGTTTGGGGAGTCTCCCACATGCCTTTTGGTGAAAACCAAGCATGTTTGCTTATTTTTTTCTTTAAGCAATGGCTTTTTTTCTGGCCACTCTTCCATAAAGCCCAGCTCTGTGGAGTGTACGGCTTAAAGTGGTCCTGTGGACAGATACTCCAACCTCCGCTGTGGAGCTTTGCAGCTCCTTCAGGGTTATCTTTGGTCTCTTTGTTGCCTCTCTGATTAATGCCCTCCTTGCTTGGTCTGTGAGTTTTGGTGGGCGGCCCTCTTTTGTCAGGTTTGTTATTGTGCCATAGTCTTTCCATTTTTTAATAATGGATTTAATGGTGCTCCGTGGGATGTTCAAAGTTTTCGGGTTTTTTTTATAACCCAACCCTGATCTGTACTTCTCCACAACTTTGTCCCTGACCTGTTTGGAGAGCTCCTTGGTCTTCATAGTGCCGCTTGCTTTGTGGTGCCCCTTGCTTAGTGGTGTTGCAGACTCTGGGGCCTTTCAGAACAGGTGTATATATGACAGAACATGTGACACTTAGATTGCACACAGGTGGTTGTGAATACATATACACGCACCACTTTAAAAAAGAAAAAAAATGTAATACTTTTTTGAAACAAGTTATTTTTTAAATTTCACTTCACCAATTTGGATTATTTTGTGTATGTCCATTACATGAAATCCAAATAAAAATCAATTTAAATTACAGGTTGTTGTTACGCTTGTTGATGGAAGGATTGGACCAAGGTGCAGCGTGGTAGGCGTACATCTTTCTTTATTTAATGAACACCGCAAAAAAAATAAAAAATAAAAACGAAACATAACGTAAGTAGGGCTAAACAGCACAGTACCAAAAACAAGATCCCACAAACAACAGGTGGGTAAAGGCTGCCTAAATATGATCCCCAATCAGAGACAACGATAGACAGCTGCCTCTGATTGGGAACCATATCAGCCCAACCTAGAAATAAAGAAACTAGAATGCCCACCCTAGTCACACCCCGACCTAACCAAAATAGAGAATAAAGGATCTCCAAGGTCAGGGCGGGACAGTTGTAATGCAACAAAATTGGAAAAACACCAAGGGGATGAATACTTTTGCAAGGCACTGTACGTATACACGCACACACAAATCAAATTGTAAAGTGATCAAGTACTAAATGATATACTATGAATTTTTATCATAGAAATATTAGGATTTTTCATGGAACAGTAGATATGTACATTTTATTTCTCCCCAATACCAGTGAGTGACCCTACCTTCTTCCTCTTTACCACTCTTCACCTCTCTCTCTCTCCCTCTCTCTCTCTCTCTCTCTCCCTCTCTCTCTCTCTCTCTCTCTCTCTCTCTCTCTCTCTCTCTCTCGCTCTCTCTCAGCCACACAACGAGGAGGAGGACAATGAAGAAGAGTGAAGCCAGACATATGCCGGAGCTACCGCGTGGCAGAGATGAGTTGGCACAAGACGAACAGGTCTACAGCAGAAGGGTAGGCGTTTTTGCGTGTTTGTCGTATTAACTTTATAGGAGAATACAGTATATACTTCATATAAACATTGCACTGTATAGTACGTCTCTACTATAGTAATACTGCATGTATTATGTTCCCTGTACAGAAACAGCTGGAAGATTATCTGAACAAGCTACTAAGGATGGCCATGTACAGGAAATACTACCACACTGTGAGTACTACTCATAGAATTAGGAATTACAATACTAGAATGGACATGAACCTTGTTATGATGGTCAGGGAGTTGGTCAACCATGGTTTGCCAGTGCTGTGATAAAATATTGTGTAAAATACAGAATTTGAAGAATTTATCTGGACTGGATTTGTGTTAACTAGCCAGACCATTTTAGAGGACTGCCAATATGCCAACAGTCTATTCAAACAATCCAGTCAATCCACAGCCATACACTGTCTGAAATCACTTGATGATATGACTTCTGATATTGTGTCATATAATGGCACTCTCAGCTTTCCAACAAATCTGAGACATGTATGGTCTGTTTACATATATTTAGAGGCTATTTATACAGAAAATGTGTATAAAACCTGTATAAACTGTATTTAAAATGATATGACAATATTTTAGGTTGACTATAATTCCATTACACAATTTCTGATACATCACATGCCTTACTTTTATTTTCCTGCATAAGTAAAACCAGGATTAGGCCTCTAATGCCATTCATTGCAATTAGACTGGTTTTGAATTTCTCCCTGAACAAGATGGCTGCCATTTTGGCCCCATTACGGAACTTTGAGGGTTGATGACATAGCCCCTGTAGTAATATAAATGGATCTTTATGGTACTACTAAACTAGACTAGACTAGACTATAGGCGACCGTAGCTGGAACTGGAACGATTACTACTTCTCTCTTTATCTAATACCCATTAATACGGTTCCTCTCTCTCCTCAGATGGAGTTTATAGACGTCAGCCAGATGTCCTTCATCCATGACCTGGGACCTAAAGGACTGTGAGGAACAACAGCTTTATTGACAGATACTGTCTTTATGACTGCGCCGTCATGCCCATTGTTATTGGAATAGCTGAAAATAGATTTGTTTTATTTTGTGTATTCATCATTTCAACGTGTTTCAGGGAGGGGATGATACACAAGCGTTCCGGAGGTCATCGTATCCCAGGCTTGAACTGCTGTGGTCACAGTGAAGTCTGCTACCGCTGGTCTAAACGGTTAGTACACACACATACAAACACAATGCACGCACAAGCATGTACGCACACACACTGATGTATTTCTCCCTGTGTGTGTGTGTGTGTGTGTGTGTGTGTGTGTGTGTGTGTGTGTGTGTGTGTGTGTGTGTGTGTGTGTGTGTGTAGCTGGTTGGTGGTGAAGGATTCGTTCCTCTTCTACATGAAGCCAGACTCAGGAGCCATTTCCTTTGTTCTCCTGTTGGACAAAGAGTTCAGCGTCAAAATGGACTCCAAAGACACAGAGACCAAATACGGAGTACGCATCGACAGCCTCTCCAGGTGTAGTGTGTGTATGTGTGTACAGATGTGCTAAGAGGTGGGGCCAGGAGATTAAGGAGTTAACTGTGTGTGTGTGTGTGTGTGTTCGTGCGTGCGTGTAGGTGCCTTGTACTGAAGTTGAACAGCTACAGACATGCTCGGTGGTGGGGCCAGGCGATAGAAGACTTTGTCCGTAAACACGGGAGGGCGTTTCTACGAGACCATCGATTTGGTTCCTTCGCCCAGGAGGAGCAGAACATCCCTGCCAAATGGTAACTATGGAAACTGGGAAACAACAATCGACCCCCCCCCAAAAACAAATTACTCAGGTTAAGTTTAGTTGTTAGATGTAAGTTTAGTTAATGTTAAGTTTAGTAGTTAGATGTAAGTTTAGTTAATGTTAAGTTTAGTAGTTAGATGTAAGTTTAGTCAATGTTAAGTTTAGTTGTTAGATGTACGTTTAATCAATGTTAAGTTTAGCAGTTAAACGTAAGTTTAGTCAATGTTAAGTTTAGTATTTAAATGTAAGTTTAGTCAACGTTAAGTTTAGTAGTTAAACGTAAGTTTAGTCAATATTAAGTTTAGTAGATGTAACTTTAGTTTAGTTGTTAGATGTAAGTTTAGTCAATGTTAAGTTTAGTAGTTAGATGTAAGTTTAGTCAATGTTAAGTTTAGTAGTTAGATGTAAGTTTAGTCAATGTTAAGTGTGTGTGTCTGTGAGCTTTTCTCTATGCCTGTCTGTCTGTGGAGAATGTGTTTCTGTAGCCAACATCATGTGGGTTTGGTTGATTGGAACTCCATCTAAAATACTCTGTTATGATAAATGAGGAACTAGAAGGTGTCGACCACAGTGTGTGTGTGTGTGTGTGTGTGTGTGTGTGTGTGTGTGTGTGTGTGTGTGTGTGTGTGTGTGTGTGTGTGTCTGTGTGTGTGTGTGTGTGTGTGTGTGTGTAGGTATGTGAATGGGAAGACCTACATGGAGGATGTAGCCGATGCTCTGGAAGAAGCTAAAGAAGAGATCTTCATCACTGACTGGTGGTACGTGCATGCCTGTGTGTTTACGTGTATGTGTGTGTGTATGTGTGTGTGTGTATGTGTGTGTGTATGTGTGTATATGTGTATGTGTGTATGTGTGTAGGGAAATAGACATTGCCATCAGCAGTTAGAGTGTGAATACTCACCACAACATAACACAGCTACATGTCATCACCCAAGCAGAGTGTAAATGCAGTCTATGTATGTGGTATAGTTTACCAGTCCCAGATCAAAAACTTGTACAGTATTCTTACAGTCGACTCCTGATAAGTGAGATTGTATAAATGTGTGGTAGTGTAATGTAATGCTACCTGTACACCTGTTGGCAGTGGTGTAAAGTACTTAAGTAAAAATACTACAAGTTGTTTAGTGTATCTGTATTTTACTTTACTATTTATATTTTTGGCAACTTTTACTTTTACTTCACTACATTCCTAACGAAAATTATGTACTTTTTACTTCATACATTTTCCCTGACACCCAAAAGTACTCATTACATTTTGGAAGGAAAATGGTCCAATTCACACACATATCAAGAGAACATCCATGGTCATCCCTACTGCCTCTGATCTGGCGGACTCACTAAACACAAATGCTTATTTTGTGAATGATGTCTCACTACACTAGTAGGGGGATAGGGATGTTACTCACCTGGCTCACCTCTCACTACACTAGTAGGGGGGAGTAGGATGTTACTCACCTGGCTCACCTCTCACTACACTAGTAGGGGGGAGAGGGATGTTACTCACCTGGCTCACCTCTCACTACACTAGTAGGGGGAGAGGGATGTTACTCACCTGGCTCACCTCTCACTACACTAGTAGGGGGGAGAGGGATGTTACTCACCTGGCTCACCTCTCACTACACTAGTAGGGGGGAGAGGGATGTTACTCACCTGGCTCACCTCTCACTACACTAGTAGGGGGAGTAGGATGTTACTCACCTGGCTCACCTCTCACTACACTAGTAGGGGGGAGTAGGATGTTACTCACCTGGCTCACCTCTCACTACACTAGTAGGGGGGAGTAGGATGTTACTCACCTGGCTCACATCTCACTACACTAGTAGGGGGGAGTAGGATGTTACTCACCTGGCTCACCTCTCACTACACTAGTAGGGGGGAGTAGGATGTTACTCACCTGGCTCACCTCTCACTACACTAGTAGGGGGGAGAGGGATGTTACTCACCTGGCTCACCTCTCACTACACTAGTAGGGGGAGAGGGATGTTACTCACCTGGCTCACCTCTCACTACACTAGTAGGGGGGAGAGGGATGTTACTCACCTGGCTCACCTCTCACTACACTAGTAGGGGGGAGAGGGATGTTACTCACCTGGCTCACCTCTCACTACACTAGTAGGGGGGAGAGGGATGTTACTCACCTGGCTCACCTCTCACTACACTAGTAGGGGGGAGAGGGATGTTACTCACCTGGCTCACCTCTCACTACACTAGTAGGAGGAGAGGGATGTTACTCACCTGGCTCACCTCTCACTACACTAGTAGGGGGGAGAGGGATGTTACTCACCTGGCTCACCTCTCACTACACTAGTAGGGGGAGAGGGATGTTACTCACCTGGCTCACCTCTCACTACACTAGTAGGGGGGAGAGGGATGTTACTCACCTGGCTCACCTCTCACTACACTAGTAGGGGGGAGAGGGATGTTACTCACCTGGCTCACATCTCACTACACTAGTAGGGGGAGAGGGATGTTACTCACCTGGCTCACCTCTCACTACACTAGTAGGGGGGAGAGGGATGTTACTCACCTGGCTCACCTCTCACTACACTAGTAGGGGGGAGTAGGATGTTACTCACCTGGCTCACCTCTCACTACACTAGTAGGGGGGAGAGGGATGTTACTCACCTGGCTCACCTCTCACTACACTAGTAGGGGGAGAGGGATGTTACTCACCTGGCTCACCTCTCACTACACTAGTAGGGGGGAGAGGGATGTTACTCACCTGGCTCACCTCTCACTACACTAGTAGGGGGAGAGGGATGTTACTCACCTGGCTCACCTCTCACTACACTAGTAGGGGGGAGAGGGATGTTACTCACCTGGCTCACCTCTCACTACACTAGTAGGGGGATAGGGATGTTACTCACCTGGCTCACCTCTCACTACACTAGTAGGGGGGAGAGGGATGTTACTCACCTGGCTCACCTCTCACTACACTAGTAGGGGGGAGAGGGATGTTACTCACCTGGCTCACCTCTCACTACACTAGTAGGGGGAGAGGGATGTTACTCACCTGGCTCACCTCTCACTACACTAGTAGGGGGAGAGGGATGTTACTCACCTGGCTCACCTCTCACTACACTAGTAGGGGGGAGAGGGATGTTACTCACCTGGCTCACCTCTCACTACACTAGTAGGGGGGAGTAGGATGTTACTCACCTGGCTCACCTCTCACTACACTAGTAGGGGGGAGTAGGATGTTACTCACCTGGCTCACCTCTCACTACACTAGTAGGGGGGAGAGGGATGTTACTCACCTGGCTCACCTCTCACTACACTAGTAGGGGGGAGAGGGATGTTACTCACCTGGCTCACCTCTCACTACACTAGTAGGGGGGAGTAGGATGAGGTCAACTGAAGCATATGTGATGTACGTCGACTTCTTTTCAAATATTTTGGCAAAATATCCATCCCTGGAGCTAGACAGACACTGTACAATGCAAAGTAGTTTGCCCTTCAAACTGGTTGAACAGCTTACCACATGTCATTAATAGGTTTTGGTGTGTGTGTGTGTGTGTGTGTGTGTGTGTGTGTGTGTGTGTGTGTGTGTGTGTGTGTGTGTGTGTGTGTGTGTGTGTGTGTGTGTGTGTGTGTGTAGGTTGAGTCCAGAGATCTTCCTGAAGAGGCCAGTTGTGGAGGGAAACAAATGGAGACTGGACTGCATCCTCAAACGCAAAGCAGTGAGTTTACACTTGTTTTTCCAGATTACATTTCTACCCACTAATACCCCAATATCACATGTTAGCTAATATAATAGGAACGTTGGAATTGGCCCATACACCCTCTCTCACTCTCTCTGTCTTTCTCTGTCTTTCTCTGTCTCTCTCTGTCTTTCTCTCACTTTCTCTCTCTCTCTGTGTCTCTCTCTCTCCCAACAGCAACAGGGGGTTCATATCTTTGTGATGCTGTATAAGGAGGTGGAGCTAGCTCTGGGCATCAACAGTGAATACAGCAAGAGAACACTAATGCACCTGCACCCCAACATCAAGGTAGGAGTGTGTCTGTGTGTTTGTCTGTCTGTCTGTCTGTCTGTCTGTCTGTCTGTCTGTCTGTATGTCTGTCTGTCTGTCTGTCTGTCTGTCTGTCTGTCTGTCTGTCTGTCTGTCTGTGTGTGTGTCTGTCTGTGTGTCTGTCTGTGTGTCTGTGTGTCTGTGTGTCTGTGTGTCTGTGTGTCTGTGTGTGTGTATTAAATGTGTGTGTGTTTTTCCTTCAGGTGATGCGCCACCCGGACCATGTGTCATCGTCTGTCTACCTGTGGGCGCATCACGAGAAGATCATCGTCATCGACCAATCAGTGGCCTTCGTTGGTGGGATTGACCTGGCGTACGGTCGCTGGGACGACCGAGAGCATCGCCTGACAGATGTGGGGAGTGTGACACGCTCTGTTGCCCTGGAGATGGAGCAGGTCAGACACACACACACACACACGCAAACACACACACAAACACACACAAACTTGGAATAGCAAAAACCTTCTGAGCTTAAATAAAACCACAAAAATAAGTGACCCTAACCTTTATCCTCATTGTCAATCTCAGAGCTCTGCCCACCATCCCTCCAGTAGGGGAGTGTCCTCTACTGATGGTGCCGCCAATAGCAACGGAGGCAACCAATCACTGCCTGGAAACCCAGGGGTGGAGCTTCCACGGCTGAAGGGGATTGGTCGAACCAGGAGGATGCACTTCTCCCTGGTCAAACACCTCCACAAACACACTCTGCAGCATGCAGACAGCATCAGCTCCCTGGACAGCGCTGGTATGTGTGTGTGTGTGTGTGTGTGTGTGTGTGTGTGTGTGTGTGTGTGTGTGTGTGTGTGTGTGTGTGTGTGTGTGTGTGTGTGTGTGTGTGTGTGTGTGTGTGTGTGTGTGTGTGTATATGTGTGTCACTGATCTGACCCCTTTCTCTTTCTTTCTCTGTTATGTTCTTTCTCTCGTGTGTGTGTGTGTGTGTGTGTGTGTGTGTGTGTGTGTGTGTGTGTGTGTGTGTGTGTGTGTGTGTGTGTGTGTATGTGTGTGTGTGTGCAGGCAGTGGTTCAGTGCGGAGCCTCCAGACAGGTGTAGGAGAGCTGAGGGGTAACACCAGGTTTTGGCATGGAAAAGACTACTGCAACTTCGTCTACAAGGACTGGATACAGCTGGAGAAACCCTTCGATGGTAGGACACACAAGAGAGAGAGAATGTAACAGAGAAAGACAGAGAGGGGGATCAGAACAGTTACACACACACACACAACCCCTCCCTACCACAAACAAACACACACACACACGCTGGCGCACACACTACATTCTTTGACTGTAGTTTTCCTCTAGTAATGTGGATAGAATGGTAATAACACCTCATTTATCAGA